>NC_079190.1:38909743-39158642 GCF_029499605.1 Hyla sarda | reverse complement strand
TATATCTGTGGGTGGAGAAATCTCTGGGTCTTGATCTAGATTGTATAAAGATTCATAATACCGCATAAATTTATTTGCAATATCATATGGGCTATACAACTTAGAGTGTTCAGAGTCACCCAAGAGGAATGGAATTCTGGATTTTATATATTTATCTTTCATTTTTGCAGCTAATAATTTACCTGATTTATTATCAAAGGCATAATATTTAGCTTTAGATTTAACTGACATTTTGAGATACGTATCCAGCATTAGGTCCCTAATCTGCGTTTTAATCAGTTTTAATTCTAGCGCCAATTGAGGTGTTTTGCCTATTTTATTTTCTGCATCTAATTGTTTTTGTTTAAGCAGGAGATCATTTAGACGTTCTTCCCGTTTCTTTTTATATGTATGCCCTACTCTAATAAAGGATCCCCTAATGTATGCTTTGTGAGCATTCCAAATCGTGGTAGCGGACACATCATCAGTTACATTGCTAGCAAAGTATTCCTCCAGGTCCCTCTCCAGTACTCCCCCATATTGAACATGATGCATAAGAAAGTTGTTGCATCTCCATAGGTAATTCGTTCCTCCAGTTCTATCAGTATGGGAGAGTGGTCTGACCATGACGGTTCTAAAATGGAAGACGACTTTAATATGTCTAAGGTACTGCGATCTATACCAAAAATATCAATATGTGAATATGTGTTATGCGTTGGAGAATAACAGGTATAATCACGTTCAGAAGAGTGTAAAATTCTCCATGCATCAAAAATGTCTTCCCTATGAAAGAGAGAGGAGAGGGACACTGGAGCATGTCTACTGGTGGAGGAAGAATCTATGTCGGGGTCTAGTACCGCATTCCAATCACCGCATATGACCAAGTGACCTTGTTTATGTTTGTTAATCAATTTAAATAATCTGTTAAAAAATCTAAGCTGTCTTGTATTTGGCGCGTACACCGAAACAATTGTATAAAGCATGTTATTGCAAGAACAGACCATAATGATGTATCTACCATTAGCATCAGTTATTATATTAATTTGTTGGAAGGCTACTGTACTATTTATCGCCATTATCGCCACCATCACTCCTCTAGATTTAGTGACATAATGAGCCTGATATATGTTGGGAAAGGCAGAGTTATAAAGTCTAAATGCATCTTTCTGTAGAAGATGTGTTTCCTGCACACATAGGATGTCACACCTAGCTTTCCTAGCCTCTGACCACAAATAAGTACGTTTCTGGGGCACATTCAATCCATTAGTATTCAAAGACAAAACCTTTAAGACCATGTCAAAAGTCTATATGAATTGAAGTCGCAGTATCCACTTTCTTCATCCTAGCAGCGGAGACGGGATGCCATAGGACAGCAGCTGTTGGGAGCGAGATAAGATGTACCTGAAAGAAAACATAAACAAACAAGAACAAACAAACAAAGAACAGATAAGCTGGCATTGCCAGTAGTAGGTTTCCTCGCAACACCAGGTGTTGGAAAGAGAAAATGGCGTCTTTGATAGACGCCGCAGTTGGAGGGGGGTTCAACAGTTCCTTGTAAGCCAATCGCATGAAACGGGGGTTTAATGGACAGTCACAGAGTGTAGAGCCTTGTAAACCGTGGGTCAACGGCGACTTTTAGAGCCAGAGTCCACCTTCCGCCAATCCGGGGGAACATGAGATGTGGACGGGTGAGGTTTTGGAGCCGGGGTCACAATTTGTATTCCCCATTTATGAAGTAGAGTAGTCCCATCTTTGAAAGTGCGAATAACATGGGTTCCTTCTCGATAAGAGATGAGCAGGCGGGTCGGATAACCCCACTTGTACATAATCTTTTTCTCTCTGAGAGCTTGGGTAATAGGGTTTAGCTCTCTACGCAGTTGAAGCGTGGCTGCTGACAGGTCCGCATAGATAGCAACCCCAGAAAACTTTGCGGGCAAAGTATCCTTGTTCCTGGAACGTATCATCAAAGCATCCTTTATATGATAAAAGTGAATGCGGGCAAGTATATCACGGGGTATATTGTCTGCAAGAAATTGAGGCTTTGGGATTCTATGTGCCCTGTCAATCAGTAAATCCCGGGGAGAGCAGTCAGGAATCACTGATTTAATGAGATCTTGAATAAATGGGACCAAGTCTTTTGTGAGGCGACTTCCTCAGGTACCCCTCGCAGTTTTATGTTATTGCGCCTAGATCGGTCTTCAATATCTGCAACTTTAGATCTCAGTGCGCAAACCTCACTTTCTAAATCATAGTGTTCATCAATAAGAGAGTTATGAGAGCCCACCATTTCTGCCATTTTCTCCTCTACATGTCCCACTCTATTTTCTAATGCTATCACTGAGGACTGTAGTGGCTTCAGGGACAGTGAGAAGTTACTCTGTATGGAGGAATTTAGCAGCTGCAGCATTTGCTTAAGAGTGTTTTCAGTCACTGTAGCTTCAGAGGTGGATAGCGAAGCAAAAATATCGGGGTGGTCATGTACTATGTCTTTCTGCTGGCTGGGATAGAGCCTCTCCAAATAAGGACATGCGAGGCCTTTGTTTTGCTGGGCTGCCCGCTGTGGAGGAGGCCGGTGACACCGGAGCAGAGGTAAAGGCAGGCTGCTCCCCTTCTATACCCAGGGCCCTTTCCGCCACACCATCAGGACCCTCTGGTAAGTTTGCTGCATACCTCATTCCCGGTGAAGGCAGTGAGCTGCTACGGGCTCGAGGTTCCTCATGTTCCGCCTCCCGAGGCGACTGTGATGTCCGTTGCTGCGCCTGGCGCGAAGCGAAGCCCTGCTGTGTAGTGGCGGCAGCGCCATCTTGGAGCGCCGCGGTCTGGGGGGAGCTGTAGAAGTCTGTTAACTTCTTCGTTCTGCCGTGGTTTCTGCCCCTTCTTCTGGATGTCATATCGTGCCCGAGAGTTTCCCCCCGCTTATGGGTGGAAATTTAGAGGGTTAGCTGGGTTCTGTGCGCCGTCCGTCGCTTATAGAGTGAATTCGGGTAGAAAAGCAGACATGGTGCACATCTACAATCTTGTATAATGATCTGATTGCTTCTCAGCACAATATCAAAAACTAACAGGTTGTTAGTATACATTTTTGATCAAAAAGTACAAGCCCACTCGCCACGTCAAGGCCACCTATCCAGAGTGGGTCCCTAACGTCCCTAGCATAAAATGGCGCAGCACCGGGCGGCGACCACCACTGCCGCGACGCCAATGCCCACAGGGGGGAATGACCCACTGGCAGAGCAGCCCCAATGCCACTCAAACCAGTCTATGAGCCGCACCCCCCCGCAGACACGGCGCCACGGCAGCAACGGACACCGCACAGCACCACACCAGTGTGAACAGGGATGTAATAGCTCACTTACCATACTCTCCCAGTCAGACTGGGAGGCAGCTAGGAAAGAAATGGCCCATGTGCAGCTAACTACTGCTTATACACTGGTGTGGTGCTGTGCGGTGTCCGTTGCTGCCGTGGCGCCGTGTCTGCGCGGGGGGGTGCGGCCCATAGACTGGTTTGAGTGGCATTGGGGCCGCTCTGCCGGTGGGTCGTTCCCCCCTGTGGGCATTGGTGTCGCGGCGGTGGTGGTCGCCGCTCGGTGCTGCGCCATTTTATGCTAGGGACGTTAGGGACCCACTCTCAATAGGTGGCCTTGACGTGGCGAGTGGGCTTGTACTTTTGTATACTAACAACCTGTTAGTTTTTGATATTATGCTGAGAAGCAATCAGATCATTATACAAGATTGTAGATGTGCATCATGTCTGTTTTTCTACCCGAATTCACACTGTGATTTCTATCCCCTCTTTTTTTTTTTTTGTTTGAACATGTTGTCTGCACTCTTCCCCACCCCCTCAGCCCAACCCTATATAAGTAGTAGTTAGCTACACATGGGTCATTTCTTTCCTAGCAGCCTCCCAGTCTGACTGGGAGAGCATGGTAAGTGAGCCATTGCACCTTGTTCACACTGGTGTGGTGCTGTGCGGTGTCCGTTGCTGCCGTGGTGCCGTGTCTGCGGGGAGGTGCGGCCCATAGACTGGTTTGAGTGGCATTGGGGTCGCTCTGCCGGTGGGTCGTTCCCCCCTGTGGGCATTGGTGTCGCGGCGGTGGTGGTCGCCGCTCGGTGCTGCGCCATTTTATGCTAGGGACGTTAGGGACCCACTCTCAATAGGTGGCCTTGACGTGGCGAGTGGGCTTGTACTTTTTGATCAAAAATGTATACTAACAACCTGTTAGTTTTTGATATTATGCTGAGAAGCAATCAGATCATTATACAAGATTGTAGATGTGCACCATGTCTGTTTTTCTACCCGAATTCGTCGCTTATAGAGTATCGCTGGCTCCGGAGCTGTGCAGCTATGCGTCCATATCAGTCGGCTGCCAAGCCACGCCCCCACACACAAATTATCAATGGAAATCAAATTTATCAACCCATGGAGGTCTGGATATGGAGTCGCACTCAAAATCAAAGTGGAAAACCTCACTACAGGCTGATCCAACTTTATGTAATGTCCTTAAAGGACATCTGCAGCGTGATTAACACTCATCCCCTATCCACAGGGGGGGATAAGTGTTTGATCGCGGGGGGTCCCCTGTGCAGGGGGCGTGCCAGCCGCAGCATGATGTTGCGGACAGCGCGCCTCCTCCATACATCTCTATGGGAGAGGCGGGGAGGCAGCGTTCGTGCCTCCCCGCCTCCTCCAATAGAACTGTATTGGGTCGGGGAGGAGACGGGGCGACGCTACGCGCCTTAGCGCTCACTATGAGCGCTAAGGGCGGCGCCCCGTTAGGGAGATCGGTCAGACCCCCCGCGATCAAACACTTATCCCCTATCTTGTAGATAGAGCATAAGTGTACATTGCGCTGCAGATGTCCTTTAAAACTAGTCAAAATGAGGCTCAGTAGTGTGTGTGGCCTCCACGTGCCCGTATGACCTCCCTACAATGCCTGGGCATGCTCCTGATGAGGTGGAGGATGGTCTCCTGAGAGATGTATTGCCAGACCTGGACTAAAGCATCCGCCCACTCCTGGACAGTCTGTGGTTGGTGGATGGAGCGAGACATGATGTCCCAGATGTGCTCAATCGGATTCAGGTCTGGGGAATGGGCGGGCCAGTCCATAGCATCAATGACTTCCTCTTGCAGGAACTGCTGACACACTCCAGCCACATGAGGTCTAGCATTGTCTTGCATTAGGAGGAACCCAGGGCCAACCGCACCAGCATATGGTCTCACAAGGGATCTGACGATCTCATCTCGGTACCTAATGGCAGTCAGGCTACTTCTGGCAAGCACATGGATGGCTGTGCAGCCCCTCAAAGAAATGCCACCCCACACCATCACTGACCCGCTGCCAAACCGGTCATGCTGGAGGATGTTGCAGGCAGCAGAACGTTCTCCACGGCGTCTCCAGACTCTCTAACGTCTGTCACATGTTCCCAGTGGGACCCTGCTTCCATCTGTGAAGAGCACAGAGCGCCAGTGGCGAATTTGCCAATCTTGGTGTTCACTGGCAAATGTCAAACGTCCTGCACGGTGTTACATTGTAAGCACAACCCCCCAGCTGTGGAAGTCGGGCCCTCATACCACCCATCATGGAGTCTGTTTCTGACCGTTTGAGTGGACACATGCACATTTATGGCCTGCTGGAGGTCATTTTGCAGGGCTCTGGCAGTGCTCCTCCTGCTCCTTGCACAAAGGCAGAGGTAGAAGTCCTGCTGCTGGGTTGTTGCCCTATAGGCTCCTCCACGTCTCCTGATGTACTGGCCTGTCTCCTGGTAGCGCCTTCATGCTTAAGGAACTTACAATATTATTAAATGTATCATACAGTCCTTACTTTGTTTAAGACTTATAGGCCATGTTCCCACGACAGAATTTCCAATGTGGAGTTCCGCTGCAGCAGAGTCCTGTTGAATTCAATAGGATTCTGCTGCTCTGCACAATATCCATGCCAGATGTTTCCAGCACAGAAATTCCGTTTCCTGTATCTGCAGAAAGAATGAACACATTCATTCTTCCTGTAGACACCATGCGAACATTCCATGGTGTGAACATGGTCTTACATTACAAGCAGATAGGATATGTTTAACCCCTTAAGGACCAAGCGTTTTTCTGTTTTTGCACTTTTGTTTTTTACCTTTTATAACCAATAATCCTTTCAATTTTGCACCTAAAAATCCATATGATTGCTTACTTCTTGTGCCACCAATTCTACTTTGCAGTGATATCAATCATTTTACCCAAAAATCTACAGCGAAACGGGAAAAAAAATCAGTGTGCCGTTTTGTAACTTTTGGGGGCTTCCTTTTCTAAGCAGTACATATTTCAGTAAAAATTACACCACCTCTTTATTCTGTAGATCCATACAATTAAAATGATACCCTACTTATATACTTTTGATTTTATCGTACTTTTGGAAAAAAAAACTACATGCATGAAAATTTATACGTTTAAAATTGTCCTCTTTTGACCCCCTATAATTTTTTTTATTTTTCCGTGTACAGGGCGGTATGAGGCTCATATTTTGCGCCGTGATCTGAAGTTTTTATCGGTACCATTTTTTTTTTTTGATCGGACTTTTTGATCGCTTTTTATAAAAAATTTTATGGTATAAAAAGTGACCAAAAATACGCTATTTTGGACTTTGGAATTTTTTTTGCACATACGTCATTGACTGTGCGGTTTAATTAACAATATATTTTTATAGTTAGGACATTTGCGCACGCGGAGATACCACATATGTTTATTTTTATTATGTTTATATATTTTTTATATGGAATTTAGGAAAAGGGGGGTGATTTTAACTTTTAATAAAGAAGGGGTTAATGTGTGTGTGTGTTTTAACTTTTTTTTTTCTACACTTTTAGTCCACTTAGGGGACTTTTAGGAGGAATCATTAGATTCCTCATACAGATCAATATGGTTTCATAGAGCCACATTGATCTGTGTGCTCTGCGCTTGATTGATAAAGCCTGGTCCTACCAGGCTTTATCATTGTCAGAGCCGCAGCAGCATGACAAGAGGTAAGCCCTCCGGCTACCCCAGCAGTGGATCGCCCCCCACGATCGCGCTGTGGGGGGCGGGGGGGGGGGGGGGTATGGTGACGATCCACCCCACTGGACCACCAGGGACGGGATAAGGGCACCTTTAGACACCGCTGTTAGCTTTGCCGCATGTCGGCTACAGGAATCAGCTAAAGGCCGGCCGGTATGATGTCCATGGTCGTTAAGGGGTTAAACAGATACATCAATGTTACAAAGATAAGACATTTTAAGCTGTTTACGTATAATATATTAGAATGTTTACATAAACAGGACTATACATAGGACACATGGTCACACATTTAGACCGGAACAAAGGAGATTTTGTCTAAGGGAAAGGCAAGAAGGATGTGGAATCCTCTACCTGCAGATGGGTTTTTATTAGAGTTTGTACAGACATTTAAACAGCAACTGGATGAATACTTGCAAAAACATAACATTAAGGGATATAGGCCCTGATTTTTTTTTAGCATGTTATGATGCCCGCGCTGTTGCATGTTGTAGAAAATAATTTCCAGTATGATAATCAAATATACCAATTGCCACAGAATGGAAAGTGCTAAAGAAGTTTTTACCTTTTAAAACTTCAGCTCAAAGTATGACCTTAAGTATGTGGTCAGGTTATACTGAGAGTTATTTCACCAATCATTACTGCAGAACATACAAGTGACTCCAGCTCTGATGGGACAGTCAGGCAGCATATCATGATATCAGTGATCACAGGTGACGTCTTCTCTATAGTGAGGAGAATACAGAATGATATCCGTGACTACAGGTGACGTCTTCTCTATAGTGAGGAGAATACACAATGATATCAGTGACTACAGGTGACGTCTTCTCTATAGTGAGGAGAATACACAATGATATCAGTGATTACAGGTGACATCTTCTCTATAGTGTGGAGAATGCACAATGATATCAGTGACTACAGGTGACGTCTTCTCTATAGTGAGGAGAATACACAATGATATCAGTGTCTACAGGTGACATCTTCTCTGTACTGTAGTGAGGAGAATACACAATAATATCAGTGACTACAGGTGACATCTTCTCTATAGTGAGGAGAATACACAATGATATCAGTGTCTACAGGTGACATCTTCTCTATAGTGAGGAGAATACACAATGATATCAGTGATTACAGGTGACGTCTTCTCTATATTGAGGAGAATACACAATGATATCAGTGATTACAGGTGACGTCTTCTCTATAGTGAGGAGAATACACAATGATATCAGTGACTACAGGTGACGTCTTCTCTATAGTGAGGAGAATACACAATGATATCAGTGACTACAGGTGACGTCTTCTCTATAGTGAGGAGAATGTACAATGATATTGTTACGCAGAGCGCTCCGGGTCCCTGCTCCTCCCCGGAGCGCTCACGGCGTCTCTCTCCCTGCAGCGCCCCGGTCAGACCCGCTGACCGGGAGCGCTGCACTGACATTGCCGGTGGGGATGCGATTCGCATAGCGGGACGCGCCAGCTCGCGAATCGCATCCCAAGTCACTTACCCGTTCCGGTCCCCGGCTGTCATGTGCTGGCGCGCGTGGCTCCGCTCTCTAGGGCGCGCGCGCGCGCCAGCTCTCTGAGACTTAAAGGGCCAGTGCACCAATGATTGGTGCCTGGCCCAATTAGCTTAATTAGCTTCCACCTGCTCCCTGGCTATATCTACTCACTTCCCCTGCACTCCCTTGCCGGATCTTGTTGCCTTGTGCCAGTGAAAGCCTGATCTCCTGCTATCCATATTGACTACGAACCTTGCCGCCTGCCCCGACCTTCTGCTACGTCTGACCTTGCCTCTGCCTAGTCCTTCTGTCCCACGCCTTCTCAGCAGTCAGCGAGGTTGAGCCGTTGCTAGTGGATACGACCTGGTTGCTACCGCCGCAGCAAGACCAACCCGCTTTGCGGCGGGCTCTGGTGAACACCAGTAGCCACTTAGAACCGGTCCACGCCAATCCCTCGCTGACACAGTGGATCCACAACCTGTAAGCCGAATCGTGACAGTAGATCCGGCCATCGATCCCGCTGAGGTGCCGCTGCCAAGTCTCGCTGACCTTACCACGGTGGTCGCTCAGCAATCGCAGCAAATTGCCCAACAAGGACAGCAGCTGTCGCAGTTGACCGCCACGTTACAGCAACTTCTGCCTCTGCTACAGCAGCAACCATCTCCTCCGCCAGCTCCTGCACCTCCTCCGCAGCGAGTGGCCGCTCCTAGCCTCCGCTTGTCCCTGCCGGACAAATTTGATGGGGACTCTAGACTCTGCCGTGGATTTTTGTCTCAATGTTCCCTGCATATGGAGATGTTGTCGGACTTGTTTCCTACAGAACGGTCTAAGGTGGCGTTCGTAGTGAGCCTTCTTTCAGGAAAGGCCTTGTCTTGGGCCACACCGCTCTGGGACCGCAATGATCCTGCCACAGCTACAGTCCAGTCCTTCTTCGCTGAAGTCCGTAGCGTCTTCGAGGAACCAGCCCGAGCTTCTTCTGCCGAGACTGCCCTGCTGAACCTGGTCCAGGGTAATTCTTCAGTAGGCGAGTACGCCATCCAATTTCGTACTCTCGCTTCCGAATTATCTTGGAATAACGAGGCTCTCTGCGCGACCTTTAAAAAAGGCCTATCCAGTAACATCAAGGATGTGCTGGCCGCACGAGAGATTCCTGCCAACCTGCAAGAACTTATCCATTTGGCCACCCGCATTGACATGCGTTTTTCTGAGAGACATCAGGAGCTCCGCCAGGAAAAAGACTTAGATCTCTGGGCACCTCTCCCACAGTATCCTTTGCAATCTACGCCTGGGCCTCCCGCCGAGGAGGCCATGCAAGTGGATCGGTCTCGCCTGACCCAGGAAGAGAGGAATCGCCGTAGGGAAGAAAATCTTTGTCTGTACTGTGCCAGTACCGAGCATTTCTTGGTGGATTGCCCTATTCGTCCTCCACGTCTAGGAAACGCACGCACGCACCCAGCTCACGTGAGTGTGGCGTCTCTTGGTTCTAAGTCTGCTTCTCCACGTCTCACGGTGCCCGTGCGGATTTCTCCTTCTGCCAACTCCTCCCTCTCAGCCGTGGCCTGCTTGGACTCTGGTGCCTCTGGGAATTTTATTCTGGATTCTTTGGTGAATAAATTCTGCATCCCGGTGACCCGTCTCGTCAAGCCGCTCTACATTTCCGCGGTCAACGAAGTTAGATTGGATTGCACCGTGCGTTACCGCACAAAACCCCTCTTAATGTGCATTGGACCCCATCACGAAATGATTGAATTTTTCGTCCTTCCCAACTGCACCTCTGAGGTCCTCCTCGGTCTGCCATGGCTCCAGCTTCATTCTCCCACCCTTGACTGGACCACCGGGGAGATCAAGAACTGGGACTCTGCTTGCCATAAGAAATGCCTCTCCCCCCCTCCCAGTCCCGTCAGGCAAGCCTCAGTGCCTCCTCCTACACCTGGTCCCCCCAAGGCTTATCTGGACTGTGCCTTGCCTCCTCATGGCCCCCGTCCTGGTGACACCCTGCCCCGTGCCAAGCTTCACCCTCTGCCCTCCCTCCCCATTCCCACTCCTGCTGTACTGCCTGCCTTTGAGGAAACCCTACTTTCACTCCCGGTGTCCTCGTCCCAGGTAAAGCAGTTGCCGGACAAAAAAAGGGGAGACCTAAGGGGGGGGGGGTACTGTTATGCCGAGCGCTCCGGGTCCCTGCTCCTCCCCGGAGCGCTCACGGCGTCTCTCTCCCTGCAGCGCCCCGGTCAGACCCGCTGACCGGGAGCGCTGCACTGACATTGCCGGCGGGGATGCGATTCGCATAGCGGGACGCTCCCGCTCGCGAATCGCATCCCAAGTCACTTACCCGTCCCGGTCCCCGGCTGTCATGTGCTTGCGCGCGCCAGCTCTCTGAGACTTAAAGGGCCAGTGCACCAATGATTGGTGCCTGGCCCAATTAGCTTAATTAGCTTCCACCTGCTCCCTGGCTATATCTACTCACTTCCCCTGCACTCCCTTGCCGGATCTTGTTGCCTTGTCCCAGTGAAAGCGTTTAGTGTTGTCCAAGCCTGTGTTACCTGATCTCCTGCTATCCATATTGACTACGAACCTTGCCGCCTGCCCCGACCTTCTGCTACGTCTGACCTTGCCTCTGCCTAGTCCTTCTGTCCCACGCCTTCTCAGCAGTCAGCGAGGTTGAGCCGTTGCTAGTGGATACGACCTGGTTGCTACCGCCGCAGCAAGACCATTCCGCTTTGCGGCGGGCTCTGGTGAACACCAGTAGCCACTTAGAACCGGTCCACCAGCACGGCCAATCCCTCGCTGACACAGTGGATCCACAACCTGTAAGCCGAATCGTGACAGATATCAGTGACTACAGGTGACATCTTCTCTGTAGTGAGGAGAATACACAATAATATCAGTGACTACAGGTGACATCTCTATAGTGAGGAGAATACACAATGATATCAGTGATTACAGGTGACGTCTTCTCTATAGTAAGGAGAATACACAATGATATCAGTGACTACAGGTGACGTCTTCTCTATAGTGAGGAGAATACACAATGATATCAGTGACTACAGGTGACGTCTTCTCGTTAGTCTTTCCTTATCTAATTTAGATGTACATAGCACCGGGTCCAGCTAAATGTTTTCTCAGTAGATGGCTACTCACTATCTCAGCGGATTCTGATCCTCTATATGAAAACATTAATTATTATAATAAAGCTAAACACCGTATCCTTTGAACATGTTACTGCCAGACACTGTATTCTATGAATATAATACTGGCACACACCCTCTGAATATAATTCTGACATACTGCACACACACTGAAAATACTACAACACACTGTATCCACTGAATATAAAATCGCCACACACCGTACCCTCTGAATATAATACTACTACACACTTAACCCTCTGAATATATCCTTATAATATACATTATACCTCTGGAATGCAAAACACTCTGTGCCCCTCATATATAATAATAATAATAATAATAATGACCAATCCTGTGCCCCCACGTATAATAATTATGACCCGTCCTGTTCCCCCCACATAATAATGCCCTCTGTCCTGTGCCTCTAGCATATAATGCCCCCGTCATGTTCTTCTCACATATAATGCCCCCTGTCCTGCCCCCTCAGGGGGCATTATATGTGAGGGGCACAGCACAGGGGGCATTATATGTGAGGGGCACAGGACATATAATGCCCTGTTATTATATTATATGTGAGGGGCACATGACAGGGGCATTATAAGTGAGGGGCACATGTTAGGGGGCATTATATGTGAGGAGCACATGACATAGGGGCATTATAAGTGAGGGGCACATGTTAGGGGGGCATTATATGTGGGGGGCACATAACAGAGGGACATTATAAGTGAGGGGCAAATGTCAGTGGGGCCCCCCTGTCATGTGCCACTCACATATAATGCCCCCATGTCATGTGCCACTCACATATAATGCCCCCCTGACATGTGCCCCTGACTTATTAAGAGTCCTTAAAGGGGTTATCCACCATAAGGTGATTTTTGTACGTACCTGCCAGACAGTAATGGACATGCTTAGTAAGGATCTGCACTTGTCTTGGGGATAAATGATATTACCATAACACTGTGGCTAGCTTTTTGTGAACTTGTATTTCCTGTTTGAATTTCTTTCTTTGCCACTTTGAAAAATAAATGAGCTGCATCCATTCAAAAGACCTTTGGTTTCAATCAGGGTGCCTACAGCTGTTGCATTAGTTGCAGATTGATCTCTCTCCCACCAAGCGATCGCTCCACCCATTGAAGCAGACAGGCTCCCTGTCATCAGCTGACTAGTGAGTCAGGTCTCGGCCGCATTGCAACCTGGGAAAAATCTGAGACAACAGTCATTTTGTATGCTGTTAAAAATAAATTGGGGTGAAAATCACATAAAAATTGTGAGAAAACCGTCACACACAGGTATAGACACTATACACTAACTTTACACCCCCTGTAGCATAGTCAAATGAAAAAAAATCCTGGGATACCCCTTTAAGGTGAAAATTGGCTGAGTCCTTAAGGGGTTAAGCGTTCCCTTTATTTTTTTGAGCAGTGTAATTTACAAATCTGATTACCATTCTTGCACCAAGTTAATAAAAGAAAAAATATTTTCCAGCGGAGTACCCCTTTAATGACCAAGCTGTTTGTTTTGTATTTCCATTGTTGCCTTCCAAGTGTGGTACCTTTTTTTTGTTATTTATTTTTTATTTTTTTTAATGGGCACTGATAGAATCAAAAACTTTTTATATGGCGAAACATTAACGTTTCTAATAAGCAGTCTGATAAAGCACTACTGAGTATGAAACAGCAGCTGTCACTGCAGCGCTGTCCAGGCGTCTCTGTCCTGCCATGCTGGCTATTTTAATGCACGAAGAATAATAAATGAAGCACAAGAAGCTGTGAGTCATCTCTTGTTTTTTTTTTTTTTTTTTTTACTGTAAATGTTTCTAATATACTTCATAAAAAAGTTATGATCTCCTTTTTATAGAAATCATGACCCACTAGGGGTCCCCATACCATCCAGAACATATTCCACTCCGGCTGCAGCATCATCTTTGTCCCAGCCGGAGCACAGGCAGTGACAAAGTCCAGGAAGTGAGGGTGGGACTAGCACTCATCTGTGCTCACTCCTGTCCTATCAGACTGCAGTGTGAAAACAGAGAAAAGGGGTTTTAAGAGCAGCCTACAGTGATTGAATGAAGAGACCCAGCACAGCACAGCAGACTCAGGGAGGAAGTGAATTCATGGTGAGTGAGGGCAAGAGAGGGATGTGCCCCCTCCAGAGCACAGGATGAAAAAACAACTGAGCACTAAAAAGAAGGTATTTGTGAGAGAAATATAGGTGCTAGATGCATAGCTATTGTTTCTGCTCATGGGTGCAAACATAGCATACGTGCCTGTATGATTGATTGTTGACCCTACCATAGCAGTTGAAGTATGCCATAAACCGCATATGAGCACGCCTATAAAGGGTGTACTCTATAGATAGTAAAAGAGTAAATAAGGGAGGGTTCTGCCAAAATCATATGCTATGCATTGAGGAGCAGGGGCCATTATATAGCTTTGAGTTGCAGTGGGCATTTAAATACCCACGCCCCTCACACAAATACAGCCTCAAAGGGGTACTTTACTGGAATTTTTTTTTTTTTTTTATCAACTGGTACCAGAAAGTTAAAGGGGTATTCCAGGCAAAAACTTTTTTTTTTTTTATATATATATCAACTGGCTCTGGAAAGTTAAACAGATTTGTAAATTACTTCTATAAAAAAATCTTAATCCTTCCAATAGTTATTAGCTTCTGAAGTTTTCTGTCTAACTGCTCAATGATGATGTCACGTCCCGGGAGCTGTGCATGATGGGAGAATATCCCCATAGGAACTGCACAGCTCCCGGGACGTGAGTCATCAGAGAGCAGTTAGACAGAAAACAACAACTCAACTTCAGAAGCTAATAACTATTGGAAGGATTAAGATTTTTTTTTAATAGAAGTAATTTACAAATCTGTTTAACTTTCCGAAGCCAGTTGATATATAAAAAAAAGTTTTGGCCTGGAATACCCCTTTAAACATATTTGTAAATTACTTCTTTTAAAAATCTTAATCCTTCCAGTACTTATCAGCTGCTGTATGGTCCACAGGAAGTTTTTTTCTTTTTGAATTTCCTTTCTGTCTGACCACAGTGCCCTCTGCTAACACCTCTGTCCATTTTAGGGACTTTCCAGAGCAGGAGAGGTTTGCTATGGGGATTTGCTCCTGCTCTGGACAGTTCCTAAAATGGACAGAGGTGTTAGCAGAGAGCACTGTGGTCAAACAGAAAGGAAATTCAAAAAGAAAAGAACCTCCTGTGGACCATATAGCAGCTGATAAGTACTGGAAGGATTAAGATTTTTAAATAGAAGTAATTTGCAAATCTGTTTAACTTTCTGGTACCAGTTGATTGAGAAAAAAAATGTTTTCTAGTGGAGTACCCCTTTAACAGGCTTAACACATGTATACGACCAGGATTAGGTACTGAGTAACATAACATATATGTGGTGAACCAGAAGAATTGTGGTGTCTGGGGTGTTGCGGTAATGTTACAGGGTCTGGTGGTATTAACCCTTGAATGTCGTGACGCCAGGGTGGGGTTTGCTTAGAGTGAATGGTCCAACTGCCAACCGGCCCAGAAACGGTAGGGAATAAACGGTCCACAGCAGATTTTATGAATTAACTGGAGAACTTTACTTGCAGATTTTATGCAACAGTCTTTACACAGAAACAGTCTCTTTAGAGGTAACCAGGATACAGGCTCCTTACAGGCTTTGCTGGGACTTGAAATAATGAGCTGTTTTATGCAGGCCACTGTGCTCCTAATTATAAGATTTTAGCTGGTAGTAGTCACACAGGATTTGGTAGATTGAGCTTGGTAACTCACGGTTTAGTGGCTGCAGGTTCATAGACTTTGTCCTAGATGAATTGAAGTTATGCTGATTGCGGATTGTGCTTGCTCGATAGTCCAGAACTAAGAGAGCTGAAGAGCAGGAACCAAGAGAGCGAATTTAGTGGCTACAGCCCCTTATATAATAGGAGGCTGGACTAAGCTCATTGGTCAGCAAACCTGTAAGTCCTGAACCCAGTGAACTCTGGGTACATCACATGACCCAGTAAGGTCCTTAAGCAATTATACATCACAACTGTACATCACGTGACCCAGGAAAGGTCCTATACATAGTTATTTCCTATACATTAAATAATATGTTAACATAAGTTGTATGAGGCGACCAGGGGTAAGCCCTACAGGAGAGCCCTATGGAAATGAAGGGACTCTGGCTGAGGGGACTTTAGACAGAGACAGGACCAGGTCCTGTACCGGGACACCACACACACACATATATATATATATATATTTATTTTTTTTGGGGGGGGGGGGGATATGACAGTTACTCTTTAAGGTGTATTCACACCTGTCTTTTGCTTAACACCCCTACTCAGATTTTGCAGCAGTTTTTTTTAGCCTCATTTTAGTTTGTATTTTTACCAAAACCAGAATTGGTACCGACACAAAATACATATTTTGGAAAGATTTTAACAATTTTTCTGTTTTGGACCTATACCTGGTATTGGTAAAATGACTGTCCATAGCTGTACACAGGACATAGCTGTCAAGCAGTGCTTCTCAATCAGGGTGCCTACAGCTGTTGCAAAACTACAACATCCAGCATGCCCGGACAGCCTTCGGCTGTCCGGGCATGCTGGGAGTTGTAGTTTTGCAACAGCTGGAGGAACCCTGTTGGGAATCACTGCCGTAGAGTGGAGTAGAAAATACAAGAAAAAATATATTGTTTTATCAACCAAACTCCTGTCTCCAGATGATGCGGAAGTGTTATTCCAAGATTCTGAGGCCAATACAAAATAACAAAAAACAGCATCTCACCGGGCGTCATGGGGGCACTGTCATAGTTTGTCCTGTTTATGAATCGTGGTCATTGGCGCTGTTATGATGACCCCAGACATTACGGTACACCGCACTATTACTGTACCGGGGAGGCAACCATCAGCCGGGGCTCAACCCGAGGTTATTGTGGCTGCTGATGAGAAATGTATTTGAGGCCATTTGCTTCTTGTAAATGACAGTATGGGGGATAGAAGAAAAATAAACTTTGTGTTTCCTAGAGAGGATAGTAAAATAAAACTAGAGCCATTTGGCCCATCTAGTCTGTCCAATATTCTGAATATTATGAATAGTCCCTGGCCCTATCTTATATGGAGAATAACCTTATGCCCATCCCTATCTTATCTGTAGGATAGTCTTATGCCTATCTCTATCTTATATAAAGGATAGTCTTATACCTATCCCTATCTTATCTGTAGGATAGTCTTATGCCTATCCCTATATTATATAAAGGATATCCTTATGTCTATTTCTATCTTATATGAAGGATAGCCATATACCTATCTCCATCTTATGTGAAGGATAGCCTTATGCCTATCTCTATCTTATATAAAGAATAGTCTTATGCCTACCCCTATCTTATATAAAGGATAGCCTTATGCCTATCCCTATTTTATATAAAGGATAGCCTTATGCCTATCTCTATCTTATATGAAGGATAGCCTTATACATATCCCTATCTTATATAAAGGATAGCCTTATGCCTATTCCTCTCTTATATAAAGGATAGCCTTATACCTATCCCTATCTTATCATTTGCCTATCTCTATCTTATATGAAGGAGAGCCTTATGCCTATCTCTATCTTATATGAAGGATAGCCTTATACCTATCCATATCTTATATAAAGGATAAGCTTATGCCTATCTCCATCTTATATGAAGGATAGCCTTATACCTATCCCTATCTTATATAAAGGATAGCCTTATGCCTATCTCCATCTTATATAAAGGATAGCCTTATACCTATCCCTATCTTATATAAAGGATAGCCTTATGCCTATCTCCATCTTATCTAAAGGATAGCCTTATACCTATCCCTATCTTATCCTTTGCCTATCTCTATCTTATATGAAGGATAGCCTTATGCCTATCTCTATCTTATATGAAGGATAGCCTTATACCTATCCCTATCTTATATAAAGGATAGCCTTATGCCTATCTCCATCTTATATAAAATATAGCCTTATACCTATGCCTATCTTATCCTTTGCCTATCTCTATCTTATATGAAAGATAACCTTATGCCTATCTCCATCTTATATGAAGGATAGACTTATACCTAGCCCTATCTTATATAAAGGATAGCCTTATGCCTATCTCCATCTTATATAAAGGATAGCCTTATACTTATCCCTATCTTATATGAAGTATAACCCTTTGCCTATCCTTATCTTATATGAAGGATAGCCTTATACCTATCCCTATCTTATATGAAGTATAACCCTTTGCCTATCCCTATCTTATATGAAGGATAGCCTTATGCATATCTCTATCTTATATGAAGGATAGCCTAATGCCTATCCCTATCTTATATAAATGATAAGCTTATGCCTATCTCTATCTTATATGAAGGATAGTCTTATACCTATCTCTATCTTATATGAAGGATTGCCTTATGCCTATCTCTATCTTATATGAAGGATAGCCTTATACATAGCCCTATCTTATATAAAGGATAGCCTTATACCTATCCCTATCTTATATGAAGGATAGCCTTATACCTATCTCTATCTTATATGAAGGATAGCCTTATACCTATCCCTATCTTATATGAAGTATAACCCTTTGCCTATCCCTATCTTATATGAAGGATAGCCTTATACCTATCCCTATCTTATATGAAGGATAGCCTTATACCTATCCCTATCTTATATGAAGTATAACCCTTTGCCTATCCCTATCTTATATGAAGGATAGCCTTATGCTTATCCCATACATGCTTAAACTCCTTCACTGTATTTGCAGCTACCACTTTGGCAGGAAGACTATTCCATGCATCCACTACTCTCCCAGTAAAATAATACTTCCTGATATTACTGCAGAAACCTTTCCCCTCTAATATAAGTTTTGGGAGTTTTTCTTTAAACATTCTCTCCTCCTTTACCTTTGTCATTGCAGGTATTTTCTGACAATACTTTTTGACACCTGTTTAGAAATAGTGATTATATTTGATAAGCAGAGGGTGTACAGTACTGGCCATAAGTTTTAAGACTAACACAAATTTTGGTTTTCACCAGAAGTTTGCTGCTTCATTGTTTGTCCAAGTGAATCTGTCATGAGGGTCACCCGAACCAACCTGAGTGTACAGGCTTGTAATGTAGGTGACACTGATGGAAATCCTACTTACTGGTCCACGCTCTGTGCCTCTGTTCTTTTGAAATCCCCGATCTTCTGTATATGCAAATGGTGCACAGGGGCATTTCCAAGCTCCAGTGACATCCGGCCCGCTTCTTCATTGTCACCCCCCCCCTGCCTCTGTGCTGGGCCTGCTATGCTGCAGAATGGAGCTCCACTCTGCAGCATAATGGCTGTGGCCATTGCTATTGCACATCTGGAGGAGAGCTGTTAGGCCAGCTTCATACTGCGTAAAATGTGTGGAATGTCCGACCGGAAAACACAGGACATTCCGCACCTATAAATAATCCAGCGGGCACTAGGACCGCTCGAAAACGTGCAATCTCATAGACGGCAATGCATTTCCGAGCAGAATCACATGTCTATTCTTTCTGTAGATACCGGACTCAGAATTTTCACAGCAGAAATTCTGCCATGTGCACAGTGAAGCAGATCCCATTGAAATTAAAGGGACTCTGCTGCAGCGGAAGGTCCGTAGGAATTCTTCTGCGGAATTCTGCACAGAAATGCTGCCATGGGAACATACCCTTATGCTGCAGAGTGGAGCTCCATTCTGCAGCATAACATTCCTTGCGGTGTCCGCATTCCGCATAAAGAATGAACAGGTTAATTCTCTCTGTGGATACGGAAAATGGGAATTTCCATGCCGGAAACATCTGGCATGGTAATTCCGCCATGTGCAAAGCGCAGCAGAATCCCGTTGCTGTAGCGGAATTTCTGTGCCAAATTCCAATGTGTGAACATAGCAAAAGAACAGTAGAAAATTCCCCCTCTGGGTGCAAACTTCTCCGGATGGAATCAGGCAAAAGGATGTTTCAAGACTAAGCATTTTTATTTGACCAATGATGCGATTCGGGTATACACCCTTCCTCAGATTGGTATAGCAAGACATTGTTCATGTTATACCAATCTGAGGAAGGGTGTATACCCGAAACGCACCATTGGTCAAATAAAAATACTTAAAGGGGTACTCCGCACCCCTAGACATCTTATCCCCTATCCAAAGGATAGGGGATAAGATGTCAGATCGCCGGGGTCCCGCTGCTGGGGACCCCCGGGATCTCGGCTGCAGCACCCACCTGTAAGGCTTCCACCTCACACTGGCAACGCTGGAGGCTTCGGATCCCGACCACAATGGCGGACGAGTGTCACGTCACGACTCCGCCCCGTGTGATGTCACACCCCGCCCCCTCAATGCAAGTCTATGGGAGGTGCCATCAATCAGCCCCATATACGGAAAAAAAAACGTTTAAGGGTCAGAAAAAAAAATTATAAAAAGTTAGTGGAACATGCAATTGGTTATTATTGTAATCACGACGACCTATAGATTTAAAATAACATATGTTATGAAAAAAATTAAGGAAGCCCTCCTATGGGTGTGTAGATAAAAAAAAAATAAGTTAGGAATTATGGCTTTTAAAAGGTGGAGAGGAAAAAACGAAAGTGCAAAAACGGAAATTGGTCCAAACCTTAAAGGGTAATTCCAATTTTTTTTATTTGACTATTCTACAGGGGCTGTAAAGTTAGTGTAGTTCACAATATAGTGTCTGTAACTGTGTGTGACCGTTTTCTCACAATTCTTATGTGATTTTCACCCCAGTATTTATTTTTACCAGCATACAAAATGACTGTTGTCTCAGATCCCAGGTTGCAATGCGGCCGAGACCTGACCTCACTAGTCAGCAGATGACAGGGAGCCTGCCTGCTTCAATGGGTGGAGGGATCGCTTGGTGGAAGAGAGATCAATCTGTAACGAATGCAACAGCTGTAGGCACCCTGATTGAAAACCACAGGTCTTTTGAATGGATGCACCTCATTTATGTTTCAATGGGTGGGGTGGCTGATGTGTGGGAGGGAAAAAAATGGAATTGTGGGATTTGTAGGCAAAAGAAGAAAACTCAAACAGGAAATAGTAGTTCACAAAAAGCTAGCCGCAGCGTTATGGTAATATCATGACATAGCCATTTAGCCCCATGACAAGCACAGATCCTTCCTAAGCATGTCCATTACTGTCTGCCAGGTACGTACTAAAATCACCTTATGGTGGATAACCCCTTTAAAGGAAAACTGTCAGCTTGCTCCCCCCGCACTAACCAGCGGTACTCGCTGGCAGTGCGGGGGACGCTGATCAGTTTGATGCAGAACATGCCTGGATCCGGCATTCGCCTGTTATCTTCTTTCTTATTGATATGCAAATTAGCTGCTAACTGGCACTGCCTTCATCTGGCACTATGACATAACCACCATCCGGCCCGCAGCACTGCCCGGCTTAAGAATATTCATCTTCTCCCCGCTGATTTCTGGATTCCACTGCGCATGTCTGGCTTCCTGTCTACACCCGGAAGCCGATTCAGCGCAGTGGAGTCCTGAAATCAGCGGGGAGGAGAGGAAGATGATGCGGGAGAACAACAATATTCATAAGCCGGGCGGTGCTACGGGCCGGGCGGCGGTTACTTCACAGTGCCAGTTGAAGGCAGCAACCCCGCCCGTGCCAGTTAGCAGCTAATTTGCATATCAAGAAGAAAGAAGATAACTGGCGAACGGCGCAGCAGATCCGGGCATGGTATGCATCAAACTGATCAGCATCCCCCGCACTACCAGTCAGTACCACTGGTTAGTGCGGGGGGGAACAAGCTGACAGTTTTCCTTTAAAAGGTTAAAGGAAATCTGTCATCAGAATCACCCGCACTAAACTTGTTACACAGGCTTGTAGTGCGGGTGATCCTGATTAATACGCTTCTTTCCTGGTTAAAAATGGTTCAGCGCTTCTTCAGATATCTTTATCTTTAGTTTTCTGTTATTCCCTGGCTTGGGACTCAGTGGGAGGTGTTATCATCTCGGACTCGGCCACACGTCATTATAGCTGGGCGGAGCGGCCGCCCGGCTCATGAATATTCATGAACTTATCCTCTTAGTCCAGCTCCTTTTTCTAGGTCACGTGGGGAGGGCCGCGCATGCGCAGCGTTCCGTACACCCGGAAGCAGCGCGTGGTGAGAATGCTGTTTCCGGGTGTATGGAATGCGGTGCATGCGCGGCCCTCCCCACGTGACCTAGAAAAAGGAGTTGGACTACGATGATAAGTTCATGAATATTCATGAGCCGGACGGCAGCTCCGCCCAGCTAGAACTACATATAGCCGAGTCCCAGATGATAAGACCTCCCACTGAGTCCCAAGCCAGGGAATAACAGAAAACTAAAAATAAAGATATCTGAAGAAGCGCTGAACCATTTTTAACCAGTCAAGAAGCGTTGTAATCAGGATCACCCGCACTACAAGCCTGTGTAACAAGTTTAGTGCTGGTGATTCTGATGACAGATTTCCTTTAAAGGGGTACTCCACTGGCCAGCATTCGGAACATTTAGTTCTGAACGCTGTGCGCCCACTGAGGGGATTGGCCACACCCCTCGTGATGTCACTTTGGAGGGGGTGTGGCGGCCACATGCCCCCTCCCATAGACTTGCATTGAGGGGACGTGGTGTGTCATCATGAGGGGCGTGGCCAATATCCTCAGCGCGCGCACAGCGTTCCGAACCAAATGTTCCGAACGCTGGCCAGTGGAGTACCCCTTTAAGCAATAATAAAAGGATCATATACCCAGACAGCAGAAATACGAGGTGGAATGTGTGACATCTAAGCAGGCGTCATAGTGTAAAGAAATCTGATTCAACTCAAAAACAGAAACCCAATGAATCTTGGAAAGGCGCCTGATGTCCTTGGTTTTATGCCGTCCACATTGTGTAATGTTTGTACTGAAGTCATTCACAATAATTGTTTCCTTCTGCTGCATCGCTGCCCAATAAACACAAATATAGCGGAGGAATGTAAGATGGGACGCCGCTCTTACACATGGCCATGTGATGTGATATTGCGATTCACAACCAGGGTGAGTCAGGGTCATGTTTACTTGTATAGTCGGTCACGTTAATAAAATGCTATTTTGATGAATTCTTGTTCATTTGTGGCTCTGTTCACACTGCCATTGGGCCGATGCTACTTAAATGGAAGGAATAGTAAAGCACATACCACTATTCCCCTGAATACCCCATTATAGGTCAGTGGGTCTGATGGGTGCCTACTTGCATATGTCTTATAATCTAGCAGAGTTTTGGCTTTAATTATTGGTGGCACAATATTTAAAGGGGTACTCTTATATCAGGTAAAAAAAATAAAAATTCTGCAGAAGGATATAGCATTTCTTACCTGTCTGCCCCAGCTCTGAAACCATCAAAAATCTATTTGTTTAGGTGTCTTGGTCCTTTACCTCCTGGTTGTAATTCCTGGTTAAGCAGTTGAGAGTACTACATTCATTCTGTGATGAGCCACGGGGTGTGCGGTGAGGTGTAAGGGGAAGACGGTGTTGCCCAGGGGTAGATGGTATTAACCCCTTCCTGTTCATGATGCCAGGGCGTGGTTTTCCTATATAACCATCCGAAGGTAGTATCGCTAATCCTAGGTCAGGCAGGGGCCAGGTTAAGGGTAACGGTAGCTTTTACTGAGGTAGACAGATGGTACAGTCTATACAGTTTGGCCAGGATCCCAGAGAGGTGACCAGTAACACGGGGGAACCTCACAGCTTGCTGGTACTTGCAGTGACTTGACAGATTATAGGTGCAGGCCACGGTGCCTACAATTGACTTGACTTGACTGAAGATGATGACAGATGATAAAGATGACTTGACTTACTGACTTGTGGCTGCAATTTAGGTTGAGGCCTCCAGATGTGCTGGACACTGACCCTGAGATGTCTGGAATGGACTGAACCTCAGCAGAAAGAATCACAAGAGAGAGATTGCAGCTCCTCCCTATCTTATAAAGGGGGGCTGTGCAAGGAGCCCATAGGCTACCTGTGGGTCACCTGGTCACCTGGTGCTCTCTGGGTAACAAACATATGACTTAAACATGTGACAAACATTATCATGTGACTAACAATCATGTGACCAACTTCAAAGATCCTTTAGACCTAATATACAACCTATTCACATTATGGGGGAACACTGCAGGAGAGCCCTGAGGATGTACAGGGACTCAACCTGACAGGACTGAAGGAACATATCCCGTACTGGGACACCACAATTCCCTGTGTGCTCCTCTGCCTGTGGCATTGTTCAGCACAAGGCAGCATACTGTATACACACCTAATTCTCCCTAAATATCCCAATAAATATATATACATGTATATACCTATATGGCAGGGAGATGTAGGCTGTAGGGGCTGGTCATAAGAGGTGACATTACTCAGGGGGCAGGGCTAGAACTTAGAGACAAGATCAAGCCACACCTCCTAGAACAGCAGATGATGATGCATTGTTTTAGGAGAAAGTAGAACCAGTTAGCTGCTGAGACAACACCACACTGGCAATGAGAGGACTACACAACCTCCTGTCGGGTGCTTTCTGCAAGTACAATTTGTGATAATACTATATTGGTAAGTTGTATATCCTGGGGTGATAGTCTTATTTAAGTACAATGTGAATTCGGGTAGAAAAACAGACATGGTCGCACATCTACAATCTTGTATAATGATCCGATTGCTTCTCAGCATAATATCAAAAACTAACAGGTTGTTAGTATACATTTTTGATCAAAAAGTACAAGCCCACTCGCCACGTCAAGGCCACCTATCCAGAGTGGGTCCCTAACGTCCCTAGCATAAAATGGCGCAGCACCGGGCGGCGACCACCACCGCCGCGACACCAATGCCCACAGGGGGTACGACCCACCAGCAGAGCGGCCCCAATGCCACTCAAACCAGTCTATGGGCTGAACCCCCCCGCAGACACGGCGCCACGGCAGCAACGGACACCGCACAGCACCACACCAGTGTGAACAGGGACGTAATAGCTCACTTACCATACTCTCCCAGTCAGACTGGGAGGCTGCTAGGAAAGAAATGACCCATGTGTAGCTAACTACTACTTATATAGGGTTGGGCTGAGGGGGTGGGGAAGAGTGCAGCACATGTTCAAACAAAAAAAAGAGGGGATAGAAATCACAGTGTGAATTCGGGTAGAAAAACAGACATGGTGCACATCTACAATCTTGTATAATGATCTGATTGCTTCTCAGCATAATATCAAAAACTAACAGGTTGTTAGTATACATTTTTGATCAAAAAGTACAAGCCCACTCGCCATGACAAGGCCACCTATTTAGAGTGGGTCCCTAACGTCCCTAGCATAAAATGGCGCAGCACCGGGCGGCGACCACCACCGCCGCGACACTAATGCCCACAGGGGAGAAGCAATCGGATCATTATACAAGATTGTAGATGTGCACCATGTCTGTTTTTCTACCCGAATTCACACTGTGATTTCTATCCCCTCCTTTTTCTTTGTTTTAACATGTGCTGCACTCTTCCCCACCCCCTCAGCCCAACCCTATATAAGTAGTAGTTAGCTACACAAGGGCCATTTCTTTACTAGCAGCCTCCCAGTCTGACTGGGAGAGCATGGTAAGTGAGCCATTACACCTTGTTCACACTGGTGTGGTGCTGTGTGGCGTCCGTTGCTGCCGTGGCGCCGTGTCTGCGGGGGGGGTGCAGCCCATAGACTGGTTTGGGTGGCATTGGGGCCGCTCTGCCGGTGGGTCGTTCCCCCCTGTGGGCATTAGTGTCGCGGCGGTGGTGGTCGCCGCCCAGTGCTACGCCATTTTATGCTAGGGACGTTAGGGACCCACTCTAAATAGGTGGCCTTGACGTGGCGAGTGGGCTTGTACTTTTTGATCAAAAATGTATACTAACAACCTGTTAGTTTTTGATATTATGCTGAGAAGCAATCAGATCATTATACAAGATTGTAGATGTGCGACCATGTCTGTTTTTCTACCCGAATTCACACTTATTTAAGTACAATTTTCTGGATTTTTTTGGAACTGGAATACCCCACTGAACAGTATAAATGAAGATGTGAACAGAGCCTTGCATCTTACTGCAGCCACTCCCTATATAACTATTATTTGCAAGGTTGGAGAAAGACAAATAAGTGAATTAAATCACTCATTGTGCTCTATGGACTGGTGAATATGCAAATTAAAGAATGAGGCAAAACAATTAGCTCAGCTCTAACACTAATTTTTTTTAGTAAAAAAAAACTTAAAAAAACAATTCCTCTGTAGTACCCTTTTAAATTAACTGGTAACAGAAATTAAAACAGATTTGTAAATTACTTCCATTTACAAATCTTAATTCTTCCAGTACTTATCAGCTGCTGTATGCTTCACAGGAAGTTCTTTTCCTTTTCAATTTCTTTCCAGTCTCACCCCAGTGCTCTCTGCTGACACCTCTGTCCATGTCAGGAACTGACCGGAGTAGGATAGCTTTGCTATGGGATTTGCTCCTGCACTGGACAGTTCCTGACATGAATCAGAATGCCCTTTTAAATTCTGAAACTACAACTCCCAGCCTTTGGTTATAAATACAATGCTGGGAGAAGTTGTTTTACAACAGCTGAATAGCCACCAGTTGGAGATTATTAACCCCTTAACGACGCATGACGTATATTTACGTGCTGCGCCGGCTCCCGCGCTATGAAGCGGGATCGCGCCGCGATCCCGCATCATATCGCGTCGGTCCCGGCGCTCATCAACGGCCGGGACCCGCGGCTAATATCACACATCGCCGATCGCGGCGATGTGCGGTATTAACCCTTTAGAAGCTTCTAAAGCGAAAGTGAAAGTGACCCGGCTGCTCAGTCGGGCTGTTCGGGACCACCGCGGTGAAATCACGGCGTCCCGAACAGCTTACAGGACACCGGGAGGGCCCTTACCTGCCTCCTCGGTGTCCGATCGACGAATGACTGCTCCGTGCCTGAGATCCAGGCAGGAGCAGTCAAGTGCCGATAACACTGATCACAGGCGTGTTAATACACGCCAGTGATCAGCATAGGAGATCAGTGTGTGCAGTGTTATAGGTCCCTATGGGAGAGATCAGTGTGTGCAGTATTATAGGTCCCTATGGGACCTATAACACTGCAAAAAAAAAGTGTTAATAAAGGTCATTTAACCCCTTCCCTAATAAAAGTTTGAATCACCCCCCTTTTCCCATAAAAAAAATAAAACAGTGTAAAAAAAATAAATAAATAAACATATGTGGTATCGCCGCGTGCGTAAATGTCCAAACTATAAAAATATATAATTAATTAAACCGCACGGTCAATGGTGTACGCGCAAAAAAATTCCAAAGTCCAAAAAAGCGTACCATTAAAAAATGAATAAAAAGTGATCAAAAAGTCTGATCAAAACAAAAATCATACCGATAAAAACTTCAGATCACGGCGCAAAAAATGAGTCCTCATACCGGCCCGTACGTGGAAAAAAGTTATAGGGGTCAGAAGATGACATTTTTAAACGTATAAATTTTCCTGCATGTAGTTATGATTTTTTCCAGAAGTGCAACAAAATCAAACCTATATAAGTAGGGTATCATTTTAACCGTATTGACCTACATAATAATGATAAGGTGTCATTTTTACCGAAATATGCACTGCGTAGAAACGGAAGCCCCCAAAAGTTACAAAATGGCGTTTTTTCTTCGATTTTGTCGCACAATGATTTTTTTTCCGTTTCGCCGTGCATTTTTGGGTAAAATGACTAATGTCACTGCAAAGTAGAATTGGCGACGCAAAAAATAAGCCATAATATGGATTTTTAGGTGGAAAATTGAAAGGGTTATGATTTTTAAAAGGTAAGGAGGAAAAACCGAAAGTGCAAAAACGGAAAAACCCTGAGTCCTTAAAGGGTTAATGTAATGAATAGAATTTGTCACTGTGCAGGAACAGGTTAATAAACACGAGTGTGTCCTCCATGTACCTCTATCCATGTCCCACCTCTTAATGCTGTATTTAGTGAAGTGTAAATAGCCACTGTTACATTTATACATGTAGATGGGATGTGGTCAGATATTTATGGTTAATGCTGTAAAGCCACAAAGAGTCAGGTGCCCGGTAATAGGACAGGTGGTGGGAATGAAGAGACGGGTGGTGAGGGTACGGCAGGAACTGCGCAGGCGACAGAGAAGGATGGGACAGAAATGGTAAAAAAAAATAGGTACAAAACAAGGGCATATACCAGCGGTATACTCAGGGACCATAGTGTATTATAATCTGCTCAGGGACCATAGTGTATTATAATCTGCTCAGGGGGCCACAGTGTATTATAATCTGCTCAGGGGGCCACAGTGTATTATAATCTGCTCAAGGGCCACAATTGTGGTAGCCTGGGGGTGTTGCTGTGCGGTTACTAAAGGGTGCTTGTTTAACCCTTATCACTCGTGACGCCAGGGTGAGGGCTCCTCTGTATATGGTTGTCCTATCGCCACCCGTCCCAAGAGCGATAGGGAGGTATAATAAATCAATGTCATGTTTCAGAAAACTGTCGGAACTTTTTGCTGCAGGTTTTATGCAACATTAAACAGGAACAGTCTTTGTACAATCAGAGTCTATGAGGATCATGACAGTTGGTTGGGACGCTAACGAGATTTATATGCGCTGTTCCGCTGGATTTAGGGAATTGAGTTTAGGTCCAGCAGTCATGCTAGCTTTAGCGGGGAGTTGTATTATAACTCAAAATTTAGTATTATCAGGCTTCGGCCTGGTCTTGTCTTTGTAAGTTGCACGGATCTATTCTCTGCTAGTCCGGAACCAAAGAGAGAATCCTGCTTGCTTTGCAGTACAGGAACAAGTGCGCAAGAGAGCAGGAACCCAAGAGAGCGAGGATTGGCTGGCAGCTCCCTTATATGGGCAGGGGCTGACCTTGAGCTCATTGGTCCATACCATCTGTCAGTCACTTTACAAGGAATTATGGTCTAGACATGTGACCACACACGTGACCTAGGAAGGTCCTTCAACATACTCTACTAGAATTAACACTAGTCACATGACCTAAGGTCCTGCGACACTATACAGTGACCCCCCGACCTACGATGGCCCCGACATACGATAATTTCAACATGTGATGGTCTCTCAGAGGCCATCGCATGTTGAAGGCAGCATCAACATACGATGCTTTTGTATGTCGGGGCCATCGCATAAACGGCTATCCGGCAGCGCAGACTGCTTCACCTGCCAGCGGATAGCCGTTTACGGTGTCCCGTGTGGTCTCCTGAAGATTACTTACCTGTCTTCTTCGGGATCTCCTGCATCGTCGGCGCTCTCCATCGTCTTTAATCACGTCGCTGCGCACGCCGTCCCGTCATCCAATACCAGTGGTCTTCAACCTGCGGACCTCCAGTTGATTTAAAGAAAATTGTTTCCATCGGAGTGCCCCTTTAATGCCTGCATAGTCATGAAAAATTGATTCCACTGGAGGCTGTAGCAAGTGACATTCTGCTCAGAATAATTTTGAACAGAATTTCCGTGGTGTGCATGGAACTATAGCGGGTGGGTCCAGCCGTAAGGGGACGGTCCGTATCGCGCTCTTGCGCCCTCAAGGGGCCTGATGAAGCTCAAGAGCGCGATACGAACCGTCGCCCACCGGCTGAACCCACCCGCTATAGTCCCATCTTCCTACCTCCCTGCTGTACGTTCCATGTGCAATGGGAAGAAAGACATTACTGAATAAAGAACCTGGTGTCCGAGGGGAGCGCTCCAAGCTAATTTCTCCATGGGAATGTACACCAAAACCTATAGCAACTGATCACAATGTAGCTTTTCAATAGCACTTTAGGAAATAGAATCCTATTTGTTGTGATTGGTCGTTATGGGTAATAAGGCCGATATAGTCATTAAACAAGTTTGATAAATAAAGACTAAACCAAGGAAGCTGACTCTTCTCTTCTGATTGTGATCTTTGTATATAAAGCATTCACAATAAACTCTCCGCAAAACTAGAAGGAATCTCGTGGGGACTTTTTGCAGCCTCTGAGTCAGTGTTTTGCCTGCTCAGTAAATATCGTCTCGCTATCGCTACTCTCGTATTGCAAAACTGATATGACTGACAAGTTATCATCCCCCCCCCATACTAAAAATAGGATCAGTCACTGGAAAGCGGTAATACCCGACTGATTCATCATGACTGCTCCACAATCAATCCATTAATAGACGTCTCTGCCCGGTTATTATTGTAGGCCCCAGGAAAGGGCGTGCTGCTAAAATACCTAATATCATCCATTACTTTGTTGAATTGTCTGAATTACTTGTTGATAAAGTATTTTCATTAGAGATGAGCAAATATGTAAAAATGTGTTTCACAGGCATTTAGCAAGTTTGCTATTCTAAGGAGAATTCCCTAAATGAAAACATACTTGCCAAGTACCGTATTTATCGGCGTATAACACGCATTTTTTAGGCTAAAATTTTTAGCCTAAAGTCTATCTGCGTGTTATACGCCGTTAAGCCGCTGCAGTTCAATGATTTAAAGCGGGCTCTTTAAATCAATGAACTGCAGCGGCTTTTGCAGATCCAGAGACCTGCTGTCACTGCTGACTTCTCTCCCCCTGCCTATCGGTGCCGCTGCCCCTTCTCTCCCCCTGGCTATCGGTGCCGCTGCCCCTTCTCTCCCCCTGCCTATCGGTGCCGCTGCCCCTTCTCTCCCCCTGGCTATCGGTGCCGCTGCCCCTTCTCTCCCCCTGGCTATCGGTGCCACTGCCCCATTGCCGGCGCCGATAGCCAGGGGGAGAGAACGGCGGTGGCAATGGGGCAGCGGCGCCGACAGACAGGGGGAGAGAAGGGGCAGCGGTATCCATTGCCGGCGTGGCTGCCCCGTTGCCTCCCCCATCCCCGGTTGTATAATTACCTGTTGCCGGAGTCGGGTCCGTGCTGCTTCAGGCCTCCGGTGTGCGTCCCCTGCGTCGTTGCTATGCGCTGCACGGTGTGGCGCAATGACGAATGACGTCACTATCGGCGCCTCTGCCCCATTGCCGTGCCGCCTCTCTCCCCCTGGCTATCGGCGCCGGCAATGGGGCAGGGGCACCGATAGCCAGGGGGAGAGAAGGGGCAGCGGCGCCGATAGCAGGGAGATAGAAGCGGCGGCAGCAGGGCTCTAGACCCAAGGAAAGGCAGGGGGAGAGAAGCGGGCAGCGATGGCCTCTCTCCCCCTGCCTTTCCTGGGGGCTTCTGCGGGGTCAGAAACAGTGTATTGGGGTATACACATGCACACACGCACCCTCATTTTATCAAGGGTATTTGGGTAAAAAACTTTTTTTACCCAAATATCCTTGGTAAAATGAGGGTGCGTGTTATAGGCCGGTGCGTGGTATACCCCGATAAATACGGTATATTGAAAAAAAGGGGTGACCTTATGGACTCCCAGAAAAGCTGTAAAGTCTCTTTGTTACTGCGATCCTTCTCCTGCCCAAGTGCCACCACAGACACCATCCTGATGCCAGGGCAAATGGAAGAACATTCGGGGAGATTAATTAAGATCTGAGCAGTTGTCCATAGCAACCGAACAGATTTTTTTATTTTTCAGCTTCCCTTTTACAAATTAAAGAAGCAATCTGATTGGTTGCTATGGGCAACTGCTCCACTTTTTCCAGTTTTTTTCCAGGTTTCTTTAGGCGGCAGGGGACGTTAAAGGGGTACTTCAGTGGAAAATATTTTTCTTTAAATCAACTGGTGCCAAAAAGTTAAACAGGTTTGTAAATTACTTCTATTAAAAAATCTTAATCCTTCCAGTATTTATCAGCTGCTGTATACTACAGAGGAAATTATTTTCTTTTTGAAAGAGGTGTCAGCAGAGAGCACTGTGGACAGACAGAAAGGAAATTCAAAAAGAAAATAATTTCCTCTCTAGTATACAGCAGCTGATAAGTACAGGAAGGATTAAGATTTTTTTTAAATAGAAGTAATTTACAAATCTGTTTAACTTTCTGGCACCAGTTGATTTAAAAAAAAAAAAAAATATTCCACCAGAGTACCCCTTTAACCCCTTAAGCCCATTTTCACCTTGGGGCACCTGCCGTACTACTCCTCCATCTATTGTCCTCTACTACCAGTCCCCTGTGCTATATATTAAGGACACTCAGGTTGTATACATATTATTGGTGTTGTGGGGACAGGACTGTATTGATAACATTCTTGTTGTATGATAGGTTGATAACCTGTGTATTTGTGGAGGCAGGTGCCCTGGGTGGGGTTTCTCCCCTTCTCTTTGGTAGGGGGTTCCCCCCCCCCCCTTGTTTGTGCAGTGGCCAATTGGGCCTTTTTTAATTGGTTTTAACTGTATTGTCTGCTTTTTGTACTATTTATATGTAATAAAGATATACTTTTTGGATTACAGTTACTGTGGGTGTGCATTATATTGCGTATCTCTTTCTCTTTCTTTGTGTAGCATTTTCACCTTAAGAACGCAGCCAATTTTATTTTTGCGTTTTTGTTTTTTCCTCCTCACTTTCTAAAATTCATAACTCTTTTATATTTCCATTCCCAAACCCATATGAGGGCCTGTTTTCTGTTTGACCAGTTGTACTGTGTAATGACATCACTCATTTTAGCCTAAAATGTATGGTAAACCCCCAAAATTTTATTTTGTGTAGCATTTTCGCGCTGTACACTTTATGGTAAAAAATTTATGTTTTCTTTATTCTCTGGGTCAATCCAATTAACCCCTTCACTTGGCGCGCGGCGACGTACATGTACGTCGCGGGGTTCCGGCAGCGCCGCGTCACCGGTAGCGGTGATCGGACCGGGATGACTGCTGTTATCTAACAGCAGGCATCCCGGCACATCGCCGAGGGGGGTCCTGAGACCCCCCCATGACCGCGATGCGCGCAAATCGCAGGTCAATTCAGACCTGCGATCTGCGCGATTCCGGGTCATACGGGTCACTGGTGACCCGGAAAATAAGAGGGATCGTAGGTGTCCGAGACACCCTAGATCCCCCTAAAGGTTGCTACCCCTCCTATCCCTGCTATTGGTCGGCCGAGTGACCGACCGATAGCAGACCGGGGGAGAGGGGGGTTAAAGTTTGGTTCCCCCGCTTTGCCCACCTATCGGTGTCCGGGCAAAACGGGGAACCGTCCAGGGAGGGTCGGCGCCGAAGGTCCCTACCTGGATCCCGGATCGCGATCCTCCATGCGGGGATCCCCCACGTGCGGCGGCGGCGGCGGCGGCTTCCGGGTCCTGCTAGGTGAGTTGTTGCCTAGCAACATCCGGAGGGCCACAGTTTACAGTGGTCTCTAAACCGTGGCCCTCCAGATGTTGCAAAACTACAACTCCCAGCATGCCCAGACAGCTGTTTGCTGTGTGGGCATGCTGGGACTTGTAGTTTTGCAATATTTAGAGGGGTTCAGGTTGTAGATCACTAAGTGGTCTCAAACTGTAGCCCTCCAGATGTTGCAAAACAACAACTCTCAGCATGCCCAGACAGCAGTTTGCTGGCTGGGCATACTGAGAGTTGTAGTTTTGCAACATCTGGAGGGCCACAGTTTTGAGACCACTGGACAGTGATTTACAACTTGAACCCCTCTAAATCTTGCAAAACTACAACTCCCAGCATTCAGGAACAGCATAAGGCTGTCTTGGCATGCTGGGAGTTGTACTTGCGCGCCTCCAGCCATTGCATAACTACATCTCCCAGCATGCCCTTCCGCAATCAGTACATGCTGGGAGTTGCAGTTTTGCAACAGCTGGAGGCACACTGGTTGGAAAATACTGAGTTAGGTCATAGAACCTAACTCAAGGTTTTCCAGCCAGTGTGCCTCCAGCTGTTGCAAAACTACAACTCCCAGCATGCATGGTCTGTCAGTGCATGCTGGGAGTTGTAGTTTTGACCCCCCTCCCGTGTGAATGTACAGGCTACATTCACACTGGCGGCAGATTACAGTGAGTTCCCCGCTGCAAATTTGAGATGCGGCAAATTTTCCGCCGCAGCTCAAACTCCTAGCGGGAGACTCAGTGTAATCTGCCGCCAGTGTGAATGTAACCTAAAAACACTACACTACACTAACATAAAATAAAGAGTAAAACACTACATATACACACGTACACTGCCCCCCCACCCCCCTTCTCCAATAAAAATGAAAAACGTATTGTACTGCAGTGTTTCTAAGATGGAGCCTCCAGCTGCTGCAAAACAAAAACTCCCAGCATTTCTGGACAGCAGTTGACTGTCCAAGCATGCTGGGAGTTTAGCAACAGCTGGAGGCGCCCTGTTTGGGAATCACTGGCGTAGAATACCCCTATGTCCACCCCTATGCAAGTCCCTAATTCAGGCCTCAAATGAACATGGCGCTCTCACTTTGGAGCCCTGTCGTATTTCAAGGCAACAGAATAGGGTCACATATGGGGTATCGCCGTACTCGGGAGAAATTGCCTAACAAATTTTGGGGGGCTTTTTCTCCTTTTACCCCTTATGAAAAGGAACAGTTGGGGTCTACACCAGCATGTTAGTGTAAAAAAATAAAAAAAATTACACTAACATGCTGGTGTTGCCCTATACTTTTCATTTTCACAAGAGGTAAAAGGGAAAAACGCCCCCCAAAATTTGTAACACAATTTCTCCCGAGTACGGAGATACCCCATATGTGGGCGCAAAGTGCTCTGGGGGCGCACAACAAGGCCCAGAAGGGAGAGTGCGCCATGGACATTTGAGGTGATTTGCACAGAGGTGGCTGATTGTTACAGCGGTTCTGACAAACGCAAAAAAAAAAACACACCCACATGTGACCCCATTTTGAAAACTACACTCCTCACGGAATGTAATGAGGGGTGCAGTGAGAATTTACACCCCACAGGTGTCTGATGGATCTTTGGAACAGTGGTCCGTGAAAATGAAAACTTTTGCACAGCCCACTGTTCCAAAGATCTGTCAGACACCAGTGGGGGGTAAATGCTCACTGTACCCCTCATTACATTCTGTGAGGGGTCTAGTTTCCAAAATGGTATGCCATGTGGGGGTTATTTTGCTGTTCTGGCACCATAGGGGCTTCCTAAATGCGACATGCCCCCCGAGCAAAATTTGCTCTCAAAAAGCCAAATATGACGCCTTCCCTTCTGAGCATTGTAGTTCGCCCGTAGTGCACTTCAGGTCCACTTATGGGGTACCTCCATACTCAGAAGAGATGGGGTTACAAATTTTGGGGGGTCTTTTCTGCTATTAACCCTTGCAAAAATGTTAAATTTGGGGGGAAACCCACATTTTAGTGAATTTTTTTTTTTTTTTTACATATGCAAAAGTCGTGAAACACCTGTGGGGTATTAAGGCTCACTTTATCCCTTGTTACGTTCCTCAAGGGGTCTAGTTTCCAAAATGGTATGTCATGTGTTTTTTTTGCTGTTCTGGCACCATAGGGGCTTCCTAAAGGTGACATGCCCCCCAAAAACCATTTCAGAAAAACGTACTCTCTAAAATCCCCTTGTCGCTCCTTCGCTTCTGAGCCATCTAATGCGCCCGCCGAACACTTTACATAGACATATGAGGTATGTGCTTACTCGAAAGAAATTGGGCTACAAATATAAGTGTTACGCCGAGCGCTCCGGGTCCCCGCTCCTCCCCGGAGCGCTCGCTTCACTCTCCCCGCGGCAGCGCTCCGGTCACGTCCTCTGACCCGGGGCGCTGCGATTCCGCTGCCAGCCGGGATGCGATTCGCGATGCGGGTAGCGCCCGCTCGCGATGCGCACCCCGGCTCCCCTACCTGACTCGCTCTCCGTCTGTTCTGTCCCGGCGCGCGCGGCCCCGCTCCCTAGGGCGCGCGCGCGCCGGGTCTCTGCGATTTAAAGGGCCACTGCGCCGCTGATTGGCGCAGTGGTTCCAATTAGTGTGTTCACCTGTGCACTTCCCTATATCACCTCACTTCCCCTGCACTCCCTTGCCGGATCTTGTTGCCTTAGTGCCAGTGAAAGCGTTCCTTGTGTGTTCCTTGCCTGTGTTTCCAGACCTTCTGCCGTTGCCCCTGACTACGATCCTTGCTGCCTGCCCCGACCTTCTGCTACGTCCGACCTTGCTTTTGCCTACTCCCTTGTACCGCGCCTATCTTCAGCAGCCAGAGAGGTGAGCCGTTGCTAGTGGATACGACCTGGTCACTACCGCCGCAGCAAGACCATCCCGCTTTGCGGCGGGCTCTGGTGAAAACCAGTAGTGGCTTAGAACCGGTCCACTAGCACGGTCCACGCCAATCCCTCTCTGGCACAGAGGATCCACTACCTGCCAGCCGGCATCGTGACAGTAGATCCGGCCATGGATCCCGCTGAAGTTCCTCTGCCAGTTGTCGCTGACCTCACCACGGTGGTCGCCCAGCAGTCACAACAGATAGCGCAACAAGGCCAACAGCTGTCTCAACTGACCGTTATGCTACAACAGTTACTACCACAGCTTCAGCAGTCATCTCCTCCGCCAGCTCCTGCACCTCCTCCGCAGCGAGTGGCCGCTCCTGGGATACGCTTATCCTTGCCGGATAAATTTGATGGGGACTCTAAGTTTTGCCGTGGCTTTCTTTCCCAATGTTCCCTGCATCTGGAGATGATGTCGGACCTGTTTCCCACTGAAAGGTCTAAGGTGGCTTTCGTAGTCAGCCTTCTGTCCGGAAAAGCCCTGTCATGGGCCACACCGCTCTGGGACCGCAATGACCCCGTCACTGCCTCTGTACACTCCTTCTTCTCGGAAATCCGAAGTGTCTTTGAGGAACCTGCCCGAGCCTCTTCTGCTGAGACTGTCCTGTTGAACCTGGTCCAGGGTAATTCTTCCGTTGGCGAGTATGCCGTACAATTCCGTACTCTTGCTTCAGAATTGTCCTGGAATAATGAGGCCCTCTGCGCGACCTTCAAAAAAGGCCTATCCAGCAACATTAAAGATGTTCTGGCCGCACGAGAAATTCCTGCTAATCTACATGAACTTATTCACCTAGCCACTCGCATTGACATGCGTTTTTCCGAAAGGCGTCAGGAACTCCGCCAAGATATGGACTCTGTTCGCACGAGGCGTTTCTTCTCCTCGGCTCCTCTCTCCTCTGGTCCCCTGCAATCTGTTCCTGTGCCTCCCGCCGTGGAGGCTATGCAGGTCGACCGGTCTCGCCTGACACCTCAAGAGAGGACACGACGCCATATGGAGAACCTCTGCCTGTACTGTGCTAGTACCGAACACTTCCTGAGAGATTGTCCTATCCGTCCTCCCCGCCTGGAAAGACGTACGCTGACTCCGCACAAAGGTGAAACAGTCCTTGATGTCTACTCTGCTTCTCCACGTCTTACTGTGCCTGTGCGGATGTCTGCCTCTGCCTTCTCCTTCTCTACAGTGGCCTTCTTGGACTCTGGATCTGCAGGAAATTTTATTTTGGCCTCTCTCGTCAACAGGTTCAACATCCCGGTGACCAGTCTCGCCAGACCCCTCTACATCAATTGTGTAAATAATGAAAGATTGGACTGTACCATACGTTTCCGCACGGAGCCCCTTCTTATGAGCATCGGATCTCATCATGAGAGGATTGAACTTTTGGTCCTCCCCAATTGCACCTCGGAAATTCTCCTTGGACTTCCCTGGCTTCAACTTCATTCCCCTACCCTGGATTGGTCCACTGGGGAGATCAAGAGTTGGGGGTCCTCTTGTTCCAAGAACTGTCTAAAACCGGTTCCCAGTAACCCTTGCCGTAACTCTGTGGTTCCTCCAGTAACCGGTCTCCCTAAAGCCTATATGGACTTCGCGGATGTTTTCTGCAAAAAACAAGCTGAGACTCTACCTCCTCACAGGCCTTATGATTGCCCTATCGACCTCCTCCCGGGCACTACTCCACCCCGGGGCAGAATTTATCCTCTCTCTGCCCCAGAGACTCTTGCCATGTCCGAATACGTCCAGGAGAATCTAAAAAAGGGCTTTATCCGTAAATCCTCCTCTCCTGCCGGAGCCGGATTTTTCTTTGTGTCCAAAAAAGATGGCTCCCTACGTCCTTGCATTGACTACCGCGGTCTTAATAAAATCACGGTTAAGAACCGCTACCCCTTACCCCTCATCTCTGAACTCTTTGATCGCCTCCAAGGTGCCCACATCTTCACTAAATTGGACTTAAGAGGCGCCTATAACCTCATCCGCATCAGAGAGGGGGACGAGTGGAAAACGGCATTTAACACCAGAGATGGACACTTTGAGTATCTGGTCATGCCCTTTGGACTGTGCAACGCCCCTGCCGTCTTCCAAGACTTTGTCAATGAAATTTTTCGTGATCTGTTATACTCCTGTGTTGTTGTATATCTGGACGATATCCTAATTTTTTCTGCCAATCTAGAAGAACACCGCCAGCATGTCCGTATGGTTCTTCAGAGACTTCGTGACAACCAACTCTATGCCAAAATTGAGAAATGTCTGTTTGAATGCCAATCTCTTCCTTTTCTAGGATATTTGGTCTCTGGCCAGGGACTACAGATGGATCCAGACAAACTCTCTGCCGTCTTAGATTGGCCACGCCCCTCCGGACTCCGTGCTATCCAACGCTTTTTGGGGTTCGCCAATTATTACAGGCAATTTATTCCACATTTTTCTACCATTGTGGCTCCTATCGTGGCTTTAACCAAAAAAAATGCTGATCCCAAGTCCTGGCCTCCTCAAGCAGAAGACGCCTTTAAACGACTCAAGTCTGCCTTTTCTTCGGCTCCCGTCCTCTCCAGACCTGACCCTTCCAAACCCTTCCTATTGGAGGTTGATGCCTCCTCAGTGGGAGCTGGAGCTGTTCTTCTACAAAAAAATTCTTCCGGGCATGCTGTCACTTGTGGTTTTTTCTCTAGGACCTTCTCTCCAGCGGAGAGGAACTACTCCATCGGGGATCGAGAGCTTCTAGCCATTAAATTAGCACTTGAGGAATGGAGGCATCTGCTGGAGGGATCAAGTTCTCCTGTTATTATCTACACCGACCACAAGAACCTCTCCTACCTCCAGTCTGCCCAACGGCTGAATCCTCGCCAGGCCCGGTGGTCTCTGTTCTTTGCCCGATTTAATTTTGAGATTCACTTTCGTCCTGCCGATAAGAACATTAGGGCCGATGCTCTCTCTCGTTCCTCGGATGCCTCAGAAGTTGAACTCTCTCCGCAACACATCATTCCACCTGACTGCCTGATCTCCACTTCTCCTGCCTCCATCAGGCAGACTCCTCCAGGAAAGACCTTTGTTTCTCCTCGCCAACGCCTCGGAATCCTCAAATGGGGTCACTCCTCCCATCTCGCAGGTCATGCGGGTATCAAGAAATCTGTGCAACTCATCTCCCGCTTCTATTGGTGGCCGACTCTGGAGACGGATGTTGTGGACTTCGTGCGAGCCTGCACTATCTGTGCCCGGGATAAGACTCCTCGCCAGAAGCCCGCTGGTTTTCTTCATCCTCTGCCTGTCCCCGAACAGCCTTGGTCTCTGATTGGTATGGATTTTATTACTGATTTACCCCCTTCCCGTGGCAACACTGTTATTTGGGTGGTCGTTGATCGATTCTCCAAAATGGCACATTTCATCCCTCTTCCTGGTCTTCCTTCTGCGCCTCAGTTGGCTAAACAATTTTTTGTACACATTTTTCGTCTTCACGGGTTGCCTACGCAGATTGTCTCGGATAGAGGCGTCCAATTCGTGTCTAAATTCTGGAGGGCTCTCTGTAAACAACTCAAGATTAAATTAAATTTTTCTTCTGCATATCATCCCCAGTCCAATGGACAAGTAGAAAGGATTAACCAGATCTTGGGTGATTATTTGCGACATTTTGTTTCCTCCCGCCAGGATGACTGGGCAGATCTCCTCCCATGGGCCGAATTCTCGTATAACTTCAGGGTCTCTGAGTCTTCCTCCAAATCCCCATTTTTCGTGGTGTACGGCCGTCACCCTCTTCCCCCCCTCCCTACTCCCTTGCCCTCTGGTCTGCCCGCTGTGGATGAAATTTCTCGTGACCTTTCCATCATATGGAGAGAGACCCAAAATTCTCTCTTACAGGCTTCATCACGCATGAAGAAGTTCGCGGATAAGAAAAGAAGAGCTCCCCCCGTTTTTTCCCCTGGAGACAAGGTATGGCTCTCCGCTAAATATGTCCGCTTCCGTGTCCCTAGCTACAAGTTGGGACCACGCTATCTTGGTCCTTTCAAAATTTTGTGTCAAATTAATCCTGTCTCTTATAAACTTCTTCTTCCTCCCTCTCTTCGTATCCCTAATGCCTTTCACGTCTCTCTTCTCAAACCACTCATCCTCAACCGTTTTTCTCCCAAATCTGTTCCTCCCACTCCTGTTTCCGGCTCCTCGGACATCTTCTCGGTCAAAGAAATTTTAGCTGCCAAAAAGGTCAGAGGGAAAAATTTTTTTTTAGTGGACTGGGAGGGTTGTGGTCCTGAAGAGAGATCCTGGGAACCTGAGGACAACATCCTAGACAAAAGTCTGCTCCTCAGGTTCTCAGGCTCTAAGAAGAGGGGGAGACCCAAGGGGGGGGGTACTGTTACGCCGAGCGCTCCGGGTCCCCGCTCCTCCCCGGAGCGCTCGCTTCACTCTCCCCGCGGCAGCGCTCCGGTCACGTCCTCTGACCCGGGGCGCTGCGATTCCGCTGCCAGCCGGGATGCGATTCGCGATGCGGGTAGCGCCCGCTCGCGATGCGCACCCCGGCTCCCCTACCTGACTCGCTCTCCGTCTGTTCTGTCCCGGCGCGCGCGGCCCCGCTCCCTAGGGCGCGCGCGCGCCGGGTCTCTGCGATTTAAAGGGCCACTGCGCCGCTGATTGGCGCAGTGGTTCCAATTAGTGTGTTCACCTGTGCACTTCCCTATATCACCTCACTTCCCCTGCACTCCCTTGCCGGATCTTGTTGCCTTAGTGCCAGTGAAAGCGTTCCTTGTGTGTTCCTTGCCTGTGTTTCCAGACCTTCTGCCGTTGCCCCTGACTACGATCCTTGCTGCCTGCCCCGACCTTCTGCTACGTCCGACCTTGCTTTTGCCTACTCCCTTGTACCGCGCCTATCTTCAGCAGCCAGAGAGGTGAGCCGTTGCTAGTGGATACGACCTGGTCACTACCGCCGCAGCAAGACCATCCCGCTTTGCGGCGGGCTCTGGTGAAAACCAGTAGTGGCTTAGAACCGGTCCACTAGCACGGTCCACGCCAATCCCTCTCTGGCACAGAGGATCCACTACCTGCCAGCCGGCATCGTGACAATAAGTATACATTTTCTCCTTTTACCCCTTGTAAAAATTCAAAAATTGGGTCTACAAGAACATGCGAGTGTAAAAAATGAAGATTTTGAATTTTCTCCTTCACTTTGCTGCTTTTCCTGTGAAACACCTAAAGGGTTAAAACATTTACTGAATGTTATTTTGAATACTTTGGGGGGTGCAGTTTTTATAATGGGGTCATTTATGGGGTATTTCTAATATGAAGACCCTTCAAATCCACTTCAAACCTGAACTGGTCCCTGAAAAATTGCGAGTTTGAAAATTTTGTGAAAAATTGGAAAATTGCTGCTGAACTTTGAAGCCCTCTGGTGTCTTCCAAAAGTAAAAACTCGTCAATTTTATGATGCAAACATAAAGTAGACATATTGTATATGTGAACCCCAAAAAAATATATTTTGAATATCCATTTTCCTTACAAGCAGAGAGCTTCAAAGTTAGAAAAATGCAAAAATTTTTATTTTTTCATCAAATTTTGGAATTTTTCACCAAGAAAGGATGCAAGTTACCACAAAATTTTACCACTAAGTTAAATTAGAATATGTCACGAAAAAACAATCTCAGAATCAGAATGATAACTAAAAGCATTCCAGAGTTATTAATGTTTAAAGTGACAGTGGTCAGATTTGCAAAAAAGGGCTTCGTCCTAGAGGTGAAAATGGGCTCCGTCCTTAAGGGGTTAAAATGATACCCATGGTTGCATACTGGTTGCATACTTTTCCATTATTGTACTGCTTTAAAAAAAATCTCAACCTTTTTTTTTCTACAAAATCAGTATGTTTAAAATTGCTCTATTTTGACCACCTCTAACGTTCTTATTTTTCAGTATTCAGGGATTTGTGAGGGCTCATTTTTTGCGCCATGATCTGTAGTTTGTTTTGGTACCAGATTTGCGTATATGTGACTTTTTGATCGCTTTTTATTAAAAAAAATTGCAGTTTGATGCTGGTATCACAGCCGCACCGTAAATGTCCGGCACTGTGCGCTAAGAGGTGCTATGCAGCGTCGCACGCCCCCTCCATGTATCTCTATGGGACAGCTTGAGATACCGGAATGCTGTGTCTCCGCCTCTCCCATTGAGATACATGGAGGGAGTATGTCAGCCGCCAATTTGTGCAGAGAAAGCCAGGGCATATGCAGGGGATAGTGAGACATGATGTCCCAGATGTGCTCAGTCAGATTCAGGTCTGAGGAACGGGCGGACCAGTCCATAGCATCAATGCCTTCCTCTTGCAGGAACTGCTGACACACTCCAGCCACATGAGGTCTAGCATTGTCTTGCATTAGGAGGAACCCAGGGCCAACCACACCAGCACATGGTCTCACACGGGGTCTGAGGATCTCATCTCTGTACCTAATAGCAGTCAGGCTACCTCTGGCAAGCACATGGAGGGCTGTGCGGCCCCCGCCAAAGAAATGCCACCCCACACCATTACTGACTCACCACCAAACCGGTCATGCTGTAGGATATTTCAGGCAGCAGAACGTTCTCTACGGTGTCTCCAGACTCTGTCATGTCTGTCACATGTGCTCACTGTGAACCTGCTTTCATCTGTGAAGAGCACAGGGCGCCAGTGCCAAAGTTGTCCTATCTTGGTGTTCTCTGGCAAATGTCAAATGTCCTGCACGGTGTTGGGCTGTAAGCACAACCCCCACCTGTGGACGTTGGGCCCTCATACCACCCTCATGGAGTCTGTTTCTGACCGTTTGAGTGGACACATGCACATTTGTGGCCTGCTGGAGGTAATTTTGCAGTGCTCTGGCAGTGCTCCTCCTTGCACGAAGGTGGAGGAATTGGTCCTGCTGCTGGGTTGTTGACTCCCTACGGCCTCCTCCACGTCTCCTGATGTACTGGCCTCCTGGTAGCGCCTCCATGCTCTGGACACTATGCTGACAGACACATCAAACCTTCTTGCCACAGCTCTCATTGATGTGCCATCCTGGATGAGCTGCACTACCTGAGCCACTTATTTGGGTTGTAGACTCCTTCTCATGCTACCACTAGAGTGAACGCACCGCCAGCATTCAAAAGTGACCAAAACATCAACCAGGAAGCATAGGAACCGAGAAGTGGTCTGTGGTCACCACCTGCAGAACCACTCCTTTATTGGGGTTGTCTTGCTAATTGCCTATAATTTCCTCCTGTTGTCTGTTCCATTTACACAACAGCATGTGAAATTGATTGTCAATCAGTGTTGCTTCCTGAGTGGACAGTGTGATTTCACAGAAGTGTGATGGACTTGGAGTTACATTGTGTTGTTTAAAGGGGTACTCCGGCCCTGAAAGATCTTATCCCCTATCCAAAGGCTAGGGGATAAGATGTCTCACCGCATGGGTCCTGCCGCTGGGGACCCCTGTAATCTTGTATTCGCCACCCACCTGTTTGAGCTGCATGCTGCGGTGCCAGCTCACAAACAGCCGGGTGGTGACAACGGGGCTGGAGTATCGTGACGTCACGACTCTGCCCCCGTGTGACGTCCCCCCCCTGCCCCCGCTATGCAAGTCTATGGGAGGGGGCTAAAATTTGATAACCGTGGCTCTCTGCCACACTAGGGGTGGCTCCCCCTCTCCAGGATGCTCTAGCCTCCTGATGTATACGGCCTCAAGACTCTTAGTGTCCTGTTGTTGTGCTCGGCGCACTTCATAAGGCATTTGTTTAGGGCCATACTCCTTCCTCCTCTGTGCCCTCATCTCTTCCACTATGGGGGCCACTTCGGCCTCTCGTTTGGCCCTTTCGGTCTGGGCTACTGGAACTGGAGGATGGAAGTTCCCTGGCAGGGGTAGTAGATGGTCCCTCATGTATTGGATAAGTGATGGCTTGTCGCCAAATAGCCACCGTGACAGCGGTGGGGACTGGGGCCGTACTGATGGCTGCTGGACCTGGGGCACAGTCTCTGGACTGGGGGTAGATGCGGTGGTAGAGAAAGCAGCCTTGGCAGGAGTACTTACTTCCGACACCTCCGTGTGGATCTCCGTTACACCTGCCGGAGTTGCAGGCCAATCTCCATCGTCCTCAGTCAGCGGAACTTTAAGATGGGCATCTTCGGCCCCGATGAAGAATCTCTGCAGACGATCCGCTAACTCTTGGAACATCTGTGCCGTGGCCATGGCAACTTGCCGGGCCTCCGGCGCCTTCTTGGGACTCTCTGACCTTGTGTTCTGCTATACTTCCGCCATCTTGCTCTCACCAGGAACTTCCGCAAGACTGAAGAGGCCTGATTCGGCTCCGCTTCTTATACAGGTCTCCGACAAAATGGACACCGGCTGGAACTTCGTCATCAGCAGGGCCTGGGACTGGAAATGACTCAGCGGTTCGTCCTCTTCTTCTACCCCCCGGCAACAAGGGGCGCACCTTTCAGGGTCCACTTAGGATTAGAAATGCTACTTGGCTTTCATGCCAACTTTAGGCATAAGGCGCACACCCGTATCCTGTTTGTGACGCCAAAATTTGTGGTAGAGGGTGTGATGCAGGGCAGATGGAATTAACCCCTTGTGTTTATGATGCCAGGGCTTGGTTTATCCTCAATATCACCCGAAGGTAATACGCTGGATCGTGGGCTAGGCACGGGGGCAATAATCACTCTGACACCAAGTTATGGAACAACGGTAGCTCTACTGAATAAGACAGGTGGTCTATACAACTTTGCCAGACCCACGGAGGTGACCAGTGACTTCAGGGCTTCCTGGGACTTGCAGTGGACTGGGACAATTGTGATGCAGGCCACACTTACTGAAGACAGGTTGACTTTGACTGAAACTGACTATACCCTGTTTGTAGCTTACCAGCTCTGACTGAGACCTGGGGGTAGTGGACTGGTGGACTTGTGGCTGCTTAACAGACTTTAGGCCTCCTCTGGATTCCAGACACGCACCTTGGACTTGACTGCACCGTGGTTCAGCAAAGACTAAGAGCAGAACTCCAAGAGAGTGAAGAGACTCCTCCCAGGGCTTATATAGGGGAGACTCTGGTGAGGTCCCATAGGTCACCCTTCGGTAACATGGACACCTCGCTGGGTTACAATCACATGACAGATGTTTAACCACATGACAACTGTTCTTAAAGCTACAACATTTTATATACATTACATAGCATAATAATAACTGAAGGAGGGGCCCAGGGGACACTGTAGGAAGGCTGCCTGACAGGTCAGCAAGGGTACAGGAGTACAACTCCCGTACTGGGCCACCACAATTGCTTCTCATTATCTCCCTGATGCTGCTTGTTAAAAGTGGGCAAGGATGTGTTTAAGACACTATCTATATTCAAATATTTCAGGCACCAGTATTTTATATGAGGATAATAAAGGTCTGTAATGGGAAGATTTCCACTCAGTGGAGCGTTAGTAAATCAGATTTTCACGTAAGTTTAATACAAACATCAGGTTTCTTGTCTGTATACTGTATACATCTACATATACATTACAGAAGAGATGTCACACAGATTGTTTATCAAGACGGAAAGCTTTCTCTAAAAACTCTGATGACTGCGATCCAGAAGTCGGTGAACCAGATCTCTATATATAAATATAAATTATACCCTATTTCTAAACATAAACGGCACGCTGAGCTGCTGCGAGGGGGCCTTCAGTCCAATTTTTTTTTTTTATAAAAGGTTCTTTCTTACTCAGGCCAGGATTTAAAGACAGAGTACATCTATTTATACTATGACTATGTAGGTAACATAATGTGCAGACTATGATAGTGATGTATATTCCCTTAAAGGGGTACTCCGCCCCTAGACATCTTATCCCCTCTCCAAAGGATAGGGGATAAGATGTCTGATTGCGGGGTTCCCCCGCAATCAGACATCTTTTCCCCTATCCTTTGGATAGGGGATAAGATGTTTAGGGGCGGAGTACCCCTTTTATCCATGTTTCTGAAAGTCTTAGCTTATGCTTACACATTGAAGTAGTGCTGCAGAGATAGAATTCATGGCTCCGCCATGTCGTCGTGATTCTGAAAAATCATAGCAAAATGTTTTTTGTTTTTTTTTTAAATGGAACGTTACTGCAGCATTACTGCAATGTGTGAACACAGCCTTTTAATCTATTGCTTGTTTCTAGCACTGATTTCCAATATATTGTGAAGTTTTATTTTTGGCTTTTTATTTGTTGCCTTTATTTATAAGGCTCTTTTACCCACTGAGTGCAGTAGACTGTAAAGCGCTACATACCTGCTGCTATATGGTTCTCCTTGTTCCTACATAGATTAAATGAATTCTCGTAAAGAAATGTAAACAAACCTCTGTATGCCTTTATATGTCATTGGAGGCATTTAAAAGTACAGTATAAGCCCATAGAGGTCTATGGATACCGTGTTATGACGTGGTACCAGATGTGCCGAAGCAAAATCTGTATTAACAGGACCCCAACCTTCCATATATAATGCCGGTGTCTTCTTATATTGCAGAGAAGATTTTGGATATCTCAGCCACCAGGAACCAGGTCCAACTGCTTTTCACCCCAATAGCTAGAACTCTGGTTAGACTATTTTAATAAGTGAAGTCTACCGAAATCTTACAACGACTATGTTAAATGCATCAAATTGACATTTGTGATACCAACAAGGAGGATAGATGTAGCAGCTCAGGCTGGATGAGGGTATCAGTCCCTATGGTAGTGTCATGTTTGGCAGGGTGATCTTGCTTACCTGATGGGTCCACCTGTGAGCCCGTACAACCTCTGGAAATAGGGGTACTGTTATATACTACCTGGGGTTGTATTAATAGTATTGAGAGCAGTAATGAAGGATCCAGGCACTTGGGTAACTGGCAAACAATGTAAAACTTTACTTGAAGTCACTGTGCAAACCCAAAACAACAAGTTACTTTGGAACAGAATTTGCAAAGTTACAGCCTTTAAAGGGGTACTCCGGTGAAAACCTTTTTTCTTTTAAATCAACTGGTGGCAGAAAGTTAAACATATTTGTGGGCATTGGCGTCGCGGCGGTTGTGGTTGCCGCCCAGTGCTACGCTATTTTATGCTAGGGACGTTAGGGACCCACTCTGGATAGGTGGCCTTGACGTGGTGAGTGGGCTTGTACTTTTTGATCAAAAATGTATACTAACAACCTGTTAGTTTTTGATATTATGCTGAGAAGCAATCAGATCATTATACAAGATTGTAGATGTGCACCATGTCTGTTTTTCTACCCGAATTCATATTTGTAAATTACTTCTATAAAAAAAATCTTAATCCTTCGAGTACTTATTAGCTGCTGAATGCTACAGAGGAAATTCCTTTCTTTTTGGAACACTGATGACATCACGAGCACAGTGCTCTCTGCTGACATCTCTGTCCATTTTAGCAACTATGCATAGCAGATGTATGCTATGGGCAGCATGGTGGCTCAGTGGTTAGCACTGCTGCCTTGCAGTGCTGGGGACTTGGGCTCAAATCCCACTTAGGACAACAATGAATGAAGTGTTATTATTATAATAACGTCAGCAGAGAGAACTGTGCTCGTGATGTCATCAGAGAGCATTCCGAAAAGAAAAGAATTTCCTCTGTAGTTTTCAGCAGCTAATAAGTACAGGAAGGATTAAGATTTTTTAATAGAAGTAATTTACAAATATGTTTAACTTTCTGCCACCAGTTGATTTAAAAGAAAAAAGGTTTTCACCGGAGTACCCCTTTAAGTAGATGAGTGGAAAGTTGGTCCGTGTTCCCTTTAGTGACTACATTCACTGAAATTCTCTAATGTGCTTCCCAGACGTATTAGTGATGTTGCTAGTAAGGTAGTTACACACACGCAGTTGCAGATAAAGGTACAGACCAATTGGTTTATACTTTACTGGTCTACTCAGGTTGGCATACTGTTGTGTAGATAAATCCGATACCCTATGTACAGGGTTTACTCTGAAGAACCTCCACAAAGAGATTAGTGTTTGCAGAAGGTTCCTTGCTCAGTTAGTTCCCCACTGTTTTGGTTATCTTGCTGGCAGCGGGCTTTTACCTGAACATGTCACTGACTAGGCCTGAACCTTACTAACTGGACCTAAGAAGTACACTCTGACTCGGTACATACCTTTTACATACCAGAATCTGACTAACTGGTCTACCTAGCAGGAGCAGAGCTATGAGATATGTGCACATTACTTTGTCTTCCTCACCTACTCTTTACCTCCCTTCCTCTTGTAGATTGTAAGCCCTTGAGGGTAGAACCCTCTCTTCCTCTGTATCAGTCTGCCATTTATTCTGTATCTCATTCATTGTTTGTGTTATGCATTTTAACCCTTATCATATGTACAGCGTCCTGGTACTAAAAAAAAAAAAATGAATAAATACTCTTTCTAGAGTTTTGGGGTACAATCCTCTGGGGAGAGGTGGTTGGATTGGAAACTTCTCCCTCAGCCTTTCCAGAAGCTTCTACAGAGAAACTGACTGGGTAGTGCATGTGATCAATGATCCACTCATGTTGTGCAAAACATGCAATCAACCATTGGTGACAGCAAAAGTCCATATGTTAATCCTTACACTTTTGTAATATCTCGATGTATACTGTATAAGTAGTGTGGCAAATAAAAGAGTGGTTATACATATTAACTCACAATACCCCTAACTCAGATTTAGGCATTAGGAACGGGGTTCATCAGCCATGCTACAACTTGATAGTTTTGTAGCTAGGGCACAAGTAGCTGGGCATTGCACAGTATACAACTGAATGAGTGTGACTGTACATAATGTATAGGGCAATTTCCTAAGTAAAATCAACCATTCCCTTTTCTCACACCCTCAGCCAGACATCCATTGTCTGTACCCAGTCAACAGAAACAGCAATAGATCGAATGCAGGTGATGTCAGGAAATGTTCTTTTGTCAATTTCACTTTTCCACCCACAGAAACCAAGTCTAACCACATAAATCAATACTACCTGCTGGTGGTTCTTATCTACTATCATGAAAATGAGAATAAGGAAAGTGAGTCAATCATCAAATCACAGCTGCTTATTCCTGTGACTCCATAGGGCCGAAATCTAATAGCATTTATATTTGCAACCAAAATTGGCAACCAAAATGGCAAACATGGACAATGCGGTATGTAAAAAGGAAATCAACTTCTATTGAATAAATGTAGAATTATAAACCATTTAAGAAAATGCCCTAAACATTTTTATAGCACAACTGTCACGGATTTGTACTCCCATAAACTAATCCCAGAGTTGTTAAAGGGGTATTCCAGGGAAAAACTATATATATATATATATATATATATATATATATATATATATATATATATATATATCTCAACTGGCTCCAGAAACTTAAACAGATTTGTAAATTACTTCTATTAAATTTTTAATCCTTTCAGTACTTATGAGCTTCTGAAGTTAAGGTTGTTCTTTTCTGTCTAAATCCGCTCTGATGACACCTGTCTTGGGAAACGCCCAGTTTAGAAGCAAATCCCCATAGCAAACCTCTTCTAAACTGGGCGTTTCCCGAGACAGGTGTCATCAGAGGGCACTTAGACAGAAAAGAACAACCTTAACTTCAGAAGCTCATAAGTACTGAAAGGATTAAAAATTTTTTAATAGAAGTAATTTACAAATCTGTTTAACTTTCTGGAGCCAATTGATATATATATATATATATATATATATATATATATATATATATATATATAAAAGTTTTTCCTGGAATACCCCTTTAACAATTCAGACATATAGAAACCAAAAAACGATGAATTCAGAGAGCACAGTCAAACGAGTCCATGTGTGTTGACCATAAAGGAGTTTGTTAATTGGAGGAGGACAGCAGCCGGGTATCACAATAGTATTACTACTGACGGGGTGCAAAGCTTAAAGATAGCAAGACGATTCGAATGATCCAGATATAGAAAATAAAGTTTGCACTCACCGTTCCTGTAGAGAGATATTATACGGTCATTCCATTCCGGCAGGGAGACTTCAGTGATACGAGGTGGAAGGTGGATATGCCAACTTGTTTTGCTCCTATTGCTTTAATCAGATTAACTAAATAAATAAATATTTTCAAAATCTTATGGTTTAAATCAATTTAACCCCCAAGCTGATAAACAAGGAGAATTATTGTAATGTTTGAAAAATGATAACACATGAATACTTTTGATTCATGGAAACATTTTTAAACAAACACGTCTGAACCATTTTGACTCACACAACTAATTTCTTTAGCTCGGAGTTTGTGCGACACAATTGACTAGTGCGAGACAATAAAACCGCGCAACAGAAAAATAACCAACATGTGCAACAGAATAGTAAATATAAGCCTGAAAAAAAGATGAGTGGTATTGAAATCACTCCAGAATAAACACTCTACTCTTAGTAAATCAGGGCCTTTGTGTGTGTTTAGTTATTATTTCTGTTAGTGAGTGTGATTCCATACAGTGTCCCGACCTCCATCTGTATTGTAAGGTTATTTTGTTGAAGTTTTACTCCCTGCACTTATTCAGGCAGGGACTGTCACTGTGGTTGTGGGCCAGTCACCTAGGGTGGGTACGCAAGTAGGCAGGGCAAGTGGGAGCAGGTGAGTTGAGGGCTTCACTCTTCCCTGCCCATATGTGACAGCCCATTTAAGTGACTTTTCCCACTTGCATTAGTTCTTTTTGTTTCTGTTGGTTACCAAACATGCTGAAGAAAGCTGTCACCTTCTATGCAGGGAACTGCAATACACCTCCATACCAATGAATATGTTGCCCCTTTATTCTAATAATCCTGTGGGTCAAGGCAGTCGGACCCAGTGGTGTAGTGGAGGGCCCCCATCTAGGTAGAGGCCCCCAGCCAGCCTGAAGCCCGAATATAAAAATCTAATTTTTTTAGTTTTTGTTCTCACGCCACCCCCCGAACGAAACGTTAATTTTTTCCCCCTCCCTGGGACTTACTGGATTCTGTAGGACCTGTGGATGGGGAAAAGGACCTGTGATTATGTCGCCATCATGTGACCAGGCAGAGCTCAGCCATTCAGGATGGCACCTGCACCTCTGTATCACCAAAGCAGTAAAGAGATTACTTTAGGCGGAGGTTTGCTACACTATGTTGCCAAAGCAGTAAGGGAATTACATGAGGAGGGGGTTTGTTAAAGTGTGTCAACCCAGTAGTAATGATATTACATGAGGAAAAGGTTTGTTACAGTGTGTCACCCCAGTAGTAATGATATTACACGAGGAGAAGGTTTGTTACAGTGTGTCACCCCAGTAGTAATGATATTACATGAGGAGGAGGTTTGTTACAATGTGTCAACCCAGACTGTTGAGACCCCAATAACTCTTACCCTAACCAATATAATTAAACCCCCACCCCCTTATTACATACTAAATAATAAATAACGGACCATGACACTTGTTAACTTTTGTGTGGGTGAGGGCCACAGTTTTATTAATAAATAACATATTAAAAGTAAAAACAAGGCACAAACTGGCTTCTTGTCAACCCAAGAGGTGCTGCCACACCCTCAGGTGTGCAGGTCTACCCCCAGGTTGACTGCTCTTTCTTAGTCTTCTTACCGCCACGGAGGAGACCAGTTAACCCTACACTGGGCTCCTACCCCCACCCATGAGGTACAGGCCATGCTCAATGCAATCCTGTAAACCCACCAAGAAGATATCAAGCCCGATATCCGTGAGATGCACACCATCCGACCTGAGCAAAGTGTGGTTGTCCCCTTCTAACCCATGCCACACAACGCGGGGGATGATCTCTGACCACAGAAGGAGGAGCTTCGAGAAGAAACCTGGGAATCCCACACAATCCGCCCTCATCATTGTCAGGAGCTCCACCAGTGGCGTGGAACAGAGATCGTTGCTGCCTACATGCAAAGCCAGCAGCACTGGCCCCTGGGACAACCCACTAATGCTCACCACCTTAGCCAATACCTGTGGCCACCGCAGACCCCCGATGCCACGCCAAAAATCTGTACTCCTTAAAATCTAATATTCCTGCCGCCAGGATGCATCTCTGCTCTCTGACTTGCCCGAAACATCCACACCACTGGCCGAGAGCTGCCTGCAAAACAAAACTCAAAGGTCAACCAGCAAATCTGGGCAGATATAACGGGCATAGCACGCAGACCGCTAGTGCCCCATGCGCTGCACTTCCGATTCCAGCAACCCAGCCCTGGCTGCCTCTGTAGCAGCCCCAATCCGAAAAGAGTGAGTCACAAACTCTTGAAAATCAAGCCCCAGAGAAAGAAAGGCAGCGCCGAAAAACAGACAAAAATTTTAATTGGGTGAGCGGGGAGGCATCCTCATGCAAAAGAAAAGTAGTACCCCGAGGTCACAATGCCAAATAGGACGACAACCGGAAAGGGCACGCATCCCCGTACACTGCATACAAAACCAGCCACGACCCGCTCTATCAGTCTTGGACTTGCAAATTCGCAGCCGCACAAAACTATCACCAAGGAACACATCGGATTCACCGAGACTACCAGGACAAAAATGAGAAGGCAGAAGGAAATCGCTGGTCCTCATCGCCCCGAAAAAGCCAGCACAAAAGCCGTGGAAAACAAAACACCTCAAAATGCAACGAACACACCTGATGCGTCACCACCACCAGGCGACTCAACAATGGATAAGAGACCAGGCGCTTAACGTCAATGCTAACCCGCTCCCGGGCACAACCCTTAAGGGCCTGGCGGATAACAAAAAATTTGGTGACATCCGACCAGCCAAAAAGCTGAAAATAAAAAGCAACACCCGCCATGCAGCGTGCCAGAAACTCCTTTCGAGCGCAGCGACAACAAGTAATCCAACATGACTTCCAGCCTATCAGGCACCACTCCGGAGACATCATTACCTCCCACCAACTCAAACCATTCCGCCCACGCCTTACTGTGAGATGGCCATGTCACAGGAGCCACAGATGATTGGACTAGGGTCATCAAACACTCTCCACGATGTCCCACAGGCTGGATGGACATTGGTCACCCTGACTCCAACAGCTGACAGCATTCCTGCCAAAGAAAACGGGACAAAGCGTCAGCAACCTGATTCTCCACACCAGGGTTGAGCCTTGAACTCCAAACAGCAAAACACAAGGCGACACAACAAGCTGAGCACTGGGGGAGAGCTGGAAGAAAGACCCTTAATGGCCTTAACCACACCTAAATTATCTCACCATAAGCAAACACAGCGGACACGCAACTCACACCCCCAAATCTCAACTGCCACCACTATGGGGAACAGCTCCAACAACACCAAATTACAGCACAAACCGGAGGCCCTCCAGGATTCCTACCACTCACCAGCGCACCACCAAAAACCAAAAAGGGCACCAAAACCAACCGATCCAGCCGCATCCGTTAAAAGAGCAAGCTCCCCGTTCGTAACAATGGGGGACTGAAAACAGGTCCGTCAGTTGTAAGACTTCAAAAAACCCACCCAGATCGAAACGTCAGCCTTCAATGGCCTAGTGACACGGATTCGGTGGTCCGGCCACCGGACACTCTTAGTAGCCAAGGACAACCTGTGAGAAAAAGCCCTGCCCATAGGCATAATTCTACATGCAAAATTTAATAAACCCAACAAGGACTGAAACTGAACCAGAGTCACTTTTTCAGCCCCAAGAAAACCGAGGAACAAAGAACGCAATCTCACCACCTTGTCAGAAGGAAGGCGGAAGACCATAGCCAGCATTTCAATTTCAATACCAAGGAATGACAGCAAGGGCTCACCATTTATCCTCGGACAAAGGAACACCAAGGTGCTCCATGAATAAACGAAACGTGCCAAGCAGGAAGCGACACAAGCCAGAGTCACAAAATAGTGGCAGGATATGGAGCAGCCCATCGGGAGGCATGCATCATAAAAATATTCTCCATCCAAAAAACAACCCAAAAGATGATGCCAATCAGGGTGTTACAGGGAGAAGGCAGAAAGCCGCCTCAACATCAGGCTTAACCAGCAACGCCCCTCTTCCCACCTTCCGAACTAACTCCACAGCCCTGTCAAACGACACATATTGGACAGAAGAGTCCTCTTCCGGAATACCGTCATTGACCGAGGAACCCACAGGGTGAGGCAAATGATGAATCAAACAAAACTTTCCCGCCTCCTTCTTAGGCACCAAACCCAAGGTGGAAACCCTGAGATTCGAGAAAGAACCCTCCATCCTACCCTTGTACACCCCCTCCGGCAACTTGTCCCTAGCAAACTTAAGATTGGAAGCAAAACGGGGGGAACTGTCATACAAAAAGGTGATAAAAAAAACTAAAAGAAAAGCAAAACGTAATTGACCGTCCGCCTCCTTGTTAGGATAGAGGTCGACCCACGGCCCCATCGCGACTACGCTTACTGGGGTCCTTCTGGTCACTAGGGGCTGAGGGCTTACCAGGCAACTTGGAGGCGGGACGGTGGAGCACTCATGTTTGTACTTACACAGCCCGAAAAAATGTCAGTGGCCTTCATTGAAGAGCCAACATTCCCCTGGACTTCGCACAGCCACTGAGCTGAGCCCGGACCCTTGTCCTTGTCCAGCTTGTTCAGGATGCCTCTGGCCCATCATGCACCCCAAAACACTGAAGACAATTCAACATCGTCCTAGTCACCTTGGGCTTGCAGTCAAAAGACAGCTCGCCCAATGCCCTACGTTCCTTATCCACCATGTGCTGATCCGCCGAGACAAGGGACTAGATATCCACATAACCATTTTCCCATATGTTAGTCTTAACATCATAAAACAAGGGAGAACCCAAAGGGCTAACCCCGCAAAAGAAAGTATCCTTAAGCACACTAGCCCTCGAGGAAGGAGAGAAAGGGGGAACTCTTTCCGCCAAACCAGTTGAGGACAACTGATCTGCCAAGGCCCAAAGAGCATGCACCAATGTAGAACCCACCCCGCCCCCAAGACCTGGAATAGGTACACTCACCAGCTCCTGAAGAAGTAGAAGAAACGACTGCAGCAGGAACCGCTTTACTACCACCAGTAGCGTGGGGCAAAGGCGCATTCACAGCCGCTTGACCGCGGGAACTCGGCCGCCTGCAACGGAGCCTGGAACTGCACTGGGAGCCTGCATCCGAAGACTCAGAGGCACTGGAGGACCCGGTTGAGGAAGATGTGAACCTCCAGCGGGAAGATCTGGAGCGCCTACTCTGCCTGTATGAGCAAGAGGCCCACGAGGACCATCTGTACCAGAGCGGTGACGGCCATGTCTGTGCTCTCCCCTGGCCCTAGAGGGAGAAGAACAGCAGGAGCGAATATGAGAACACTCCCTGCTCCTCCTTGGGATCACAGGAGGAGCAGGAGGAAGAAGGTATGCAGCAGCTACAGCAGCAGAGGGGCCTGGGGGGGTGGTGAGGAGGGGTGGTGGTGGACGCGGCAGCACAAATACAGGGCTAGCAGTATCCTCAGCAACCACAACACGTGTCCGGCCTTGAAGTATGGGTGGGGGAGCGAGATCGCTGGGTCAAAGGTGTGAGGGACTGACGGGAGGACAACCTGCCTCCTGACTGAGACGCTGGGGCCGCAGGTAGAACCGGAGGGGAGGCCAGCTCAGCTAACAAGCGAGCAAGCCAGCCCTCACCCTCCTGCTCTATCTGATCTGGGCAGCAACGTCCATACTAACCGGCAACAAAACAACTGCTATAAAAACCAAAAAGCCAAGGAACCACTGACCCTCCTGATAGGGCGCACTCAATCCCCCCACTTTTGGGAAAAAACAACGTTGTTGCTGGGCAGACTAGCAGGTGGGGGAGGGGGTCAAACCAATACAGCAGGGATTTGTTAACCCTTAAACTGCTCCAAAGTCAGGGGACAAGCTAGTTAAGCACAGCTTGCCCCACCAGTAGTAATGATATTACATGAGGAGAGGGTTTGTAAGGGTACGTTCTATTTTACGCTGCGGATCCGCCGCTGAAGGACTACTACGTGGTGCCTTTAGATGTGCCTGCTCGGAGTGACAATACGCTGCTACGAGCAGACACTCTGTGATGTGTGAGTCGCTGTGCGCATTCGCAGTATACTCGCTCATCGCGGCAGCTCTCGGCTTGGCTCCTGAAGCAGGGGGAGCGGCTGCAATGTGTGCGAGTACACCGCGAATGTGTGGCGACTCGCACAACGCTTCAGTGTGTCTGCTTGTAGCAGCGTATTTCCGCTCCGAGCAGGCATGTCTAAAGGCACCATGTAGTAGTCCTTCAGCGGCGTATCCGCAGCATAAAATACGCTGTGGATCCGCTCGTCAGAACGTACCCTTACAGAGTGTCACCCCAGTAGTAAGGTGATTACATGAGCAGGGGATTTGTTACAATGTGTCGCCCCAATGTGTCACCCCAGTAGTAAGGAGTGTCACGATGCCGGCTGGCAGGTAGTGGATCCTCTGTGCCAGAGAGGGATTGGCGTGGACCGTGCTAGTGGATCGGTTCTAAGTCACTACTGGTTTTCACCAGAGCCCGCCGCAAAGCGGGATGGTCTTGCTGCGGCGGTAGTGACCAGGTCGTATCCACTAGCAACGGCTCAACCTCTCTGGCTGCTGAAGATAGGCGCGGTACAAGGGAGTAGACAGAAGCAAGGTCGGACGTAGCAGAAGGTCGGGGCAGGCAGCAAGGATCGTAGTCAGGGGCAACGGCAGGAGGTCTGGAACACAGGCTAGGAACACACAAGGAAACGCTTTCACTGGCACGATGGCAACAAGATCCGGCAAGGGAGTGCAGGGGAAGTGAGGTGATATAGGGAAGTGCACAGGTGAACACACTAATTGGAATCACTGCGCCAATCAGCGGCGCAGTGGCCCTTTAAATCGCAAAGACCCGGCGCGCGCGCGCCCTAGGGAGCGGGGCCGCGCGCGCCGGGACAGGACCGACGGAGAGCGAGTCAGGTACGGGAGTCGGGGTGCGCATCGCGAGCGGGCGCCACCCGCATCGCGAATCGCATCCCGGCTGGAAGCGGAATCGCAGCGCCCCGGGTCAGTGGATCTGACCGGAGCGCTGCAGTGAGGAGAGTGTAGCGAGCGCTCCGGGGAGGAGCGGGGACCCGGAGCGCTCGGCGTAACAGTACCCCCCCCCTTGGGTCTCCCCCTCTTCTTAGAGCCTGAGAACCTGAGGAGCAGACTTTTGTCTAGGATATTGTCCTCAGGTTCCCAGGATCTCTCTTCTGGACCACAACCCTCCCAATCAACTAAAAAAAATTTTTTCCCTCTGACCTTTTTAGATGCCAGAATCTCTTTGACGGAGAAGATGTCCGAGGAGCCGGAAACAGGAGTGGGGGGAACAGATTTGGGAGAGAAACGGTTGATGATAAGTGGTTTAAGAAGAGAGACGTGAAAGGCATTAGGAATACGAAGAGAAGGAGGAAGAAGAAGTTTGTAGGAGACAGGGTTAATCTGGCACAAAATTTTGAAAGGACCAAGATAGCGTGGTCCCAACTTGTAGCTAGGGACACGGAAGCGGACATATTTAGCGGAGAGCCATACCTTGTCTCCAGGAGAAAAAATGGGAGGAGCTCTTCTTTTCTTATCCGCGAACCTCTTCATGCGTGATGAAGCCTGTAAGAGAGAATTTTGGGTCTCTCTCCATATGATGGAAAGATCACGAGAAATTTCATCCACAGCGGGCAGACCAGAGGGCAAGGGGGTAGGGAGGGGGGGAAGAGGGTGACGGCCGTACACCACGAAAAATGGGGATTTGGAGGAAGATTCAGAGACTCTGAAGTTATACGAGAATTCGGCCCATGGTAGAAGATCTGCCCAGTCATCCTGGCGGGAGGAAACAAAATGTCGTAAATAATCACCCAAGACCTGGTTAATTCTTTCTACTTGTCCATTGGATTGAGGATGATATGCAGAAGAAAAGTTTAATTTAATCTTGAGTTGTTTACAGAGAGCCCTCCAGAATTTAGACACGAATTGGACGCCTCTATCCGAGACGATCTGCGTAGGCAACCCGTGAAGACGAAAAATGTGTACAAAAAATTGTTTAGCCAACTGAGGCGCTGAAGGAAGACCAGGAAGAGGGATGAAATGTGCCATTTTGGAGAATCGATCAACGACCACCCAAATAACAGTGTTGCCACGGGAAGGGGGTAAGTCAGTAATAAAATCCATACCAATCAGAGACCAAGGCTGTTCGGGGACAGGCAGAGGATGAAGAAAACCAGCGGGCTTCTGGCGAGGAGTCTTATCCCGGGCACAGATAGTGCAGGCTCGCACAAAGTCCACAACATCCGTCTCCAGAGTCGGCCACCAATAGAAGCGAGAGATGAGTTGTACAGATTTCTTGATGCCTGCATGACCTGCGAGATGGGAGGAGTGACCCCATTTGAGGATTCCGAGGCGTTGGCGTGGAGAAACGAAGGTCTTTCCTGGAGGAGTTTGCCTGATGGAGGCTGGAGAAGTGGAAATCAGGCAGTCAGGAGGAATGATGTGTTGCGGAGCAAGTTCAACTTCAGAAGCATCCGAGGAACGAGAGAGAGCATCGGCCCTAATGTTCTTATCGGCAGGCCGAAAGTGAATTTCAAAATTAAATCGGGCAAAGAACAGAGACCACCTGGCCTGGCGAGGATTCAGCCGTTGGGCAGACTGGAGGTAGGAGAGGTTCTTGTGATCGGTGTAAATAATAACTGGAAATCTTGATCCCTCCAGCAGATGCCTCCATTCCTCAAGTGCTAGTTTAATGGCTAGAAGCTCTCGATCCCCGATGGAGTAGTTCCTCTCCGCCGGAGAGAAGGTCCTAGAAAAAAAACCACAAGTAACAGCATGCCCGGAAGAGTTTTTTTGTAGAAGGACAGCTCCAGCTCCCACTGAGGAGGCATCAACCTCCAATAGAAAGGGTTTAGATGGGTCAGGTCTGGAGAGCACAGGAGCCGAAGAAAAGGCAGACTTGAGCCGTTTAAAGGCGTCTTCCGCTTGAGGAGGCCAAGACTTGGGATCGGCATTTTTTTTGGTTAAAGCCACGATAGGAGCCACAACGGTAGAAAAATGTGGAATAAATTGCCTGTAATAATTGGCGAACCCCAAAAAACGTTGGATAGCACGGAGTCCTGAGGGGCGTGGCCAATCTAGAACGGCAGAGAGTTTGTCTGGATCCATTTGTAGTCCCTGGCCAGAGACCAAGTATCCTAAGAAAGGAAGAGATTGGCATTCAAACAGACATTTCTCTATTTTGGCATAGAGTTGATTGTCACGAAGTCTCTGAAGAACCATACGGACATGCTGGCGGTGTTCTTCTAGATTGGCAGAAAAAATCAGAATATCGTCCAGGTATACAACAACACAGGAGTATAAGAGATCACGAAAAATTTCATTAACAAAATCTTGGAAGACGGCAGGGGCGTTGCACAGGCCGAAGGGCATGACCAAATACTCAAAGTGTCCATCTCTAGTATTAAATGCCGTTTTCCATTCATCCCCCTCTCTGATGCGGATGAGATTATAAGCACCTCTTAAGTCCAGTTTGGTAAAGATGTGGGCACCTTGGAGGCGATCAAAGAGTTCAGAGATGAGGGGTAGGGGGTAGCGGTTTTTTACCATGATTTTATTAAGACCGCGGTAGTCAATGCAAGGACGTAGAGAGCCATCTTTTTTGGACACAAAGAAAAATCCGGCTCCGGCAGGAGAGGAGGATTTACGGATAAAGCCCTTTTTTAAATTTTCCTGGACGTATTCAGACATGGCAAGAGTCTCTGGGGCGGATAGAGGATAAATTCTGCCCCGGGGTGGAGTAGTGCCCGGGAGGAGGTCAATAGGACAATCATAAGGCCTGTGGGGAGGTAGAGTCTCAGCTTGTTTTTTGCAAAAAACATCCGCAAAGTCCATATAGGCCTTAGGGAGACCGGTTACAGGAGGAACCACAGAGTCACGGCAAGGGTTACTGGGAACCGGTTTTAGGCAGTCCTTGGAACAAGAGGACCCCCAACTCTTGATCTCCCCAGTGGACCAATCCAGGGTTGGAGAATGAAGTTGAAGCCAGGGAAGTCCAAGGAGAATTTCGGAAGTGCAATTGGGGAGGACCAAAAGTTCAATGTTCTCGTGATGAGATCCGATGCACATTAGAAGGGGCTCCGTGCGGAAACGTATGGTACAGTCCAATCTTTCATTATTTACACAATTGATGTAGAGGGGTCTGGCGAGACTGGTCACCGGGATGTTGAACCTGTTGACGAGAGAGGCCAAAATAAAATTTCCTGCAGATCCGGAATCCAAGAAGGCCATAGTAGAGAAGGAGAAGGCAGAGGCAGATATCCGCACAGGCACAGTAAGACGTGGAGAAGCAGAGTAGACATCAAGGACTGTCTCACCTTTGTGCGGAGTCAGCGTACGTCTTTCCAGGCGGGGAGGACGGATAGGACAATCCTTCAGGAAGTGTTCGGTACTGGCACAGTACAGGCAGAGATTCTCCATGCGGCGTCGTGTCCTCTCTTGAGGTGTCAGGCGAGACCGGTCGACCTGCATAGCCTCCACGGCGGGAGGCACAGGAACAGATTGCAGGGGACCAGAGGAGAGAGGAGCCGGGGAGAAAAAACGCCTCGTGCGAACAGAGTCCATATCCTGGCGGAGCTCCTGACGCCTTTCGGAAAAACGCATGTCAATGCGAGTGGCTAGATGTCAATGCGAGTTCATGTAGGTTAGCAGGAATTTCTCGTGCGGCCAGAACATCTTTAATGTTGCTGGATAGGCCTTTTTTAAAGGTCGCGCAGAGGGCCTCATTATTCCAGGATAATTCTGAAGCAAGAGTACGGAATTGTACGGCATACTCGCCAACGGAAGAATTACCCTGGACCAGGTTCAACAGGGCAGTCTCAGTAGAAGAGGCTCGGGCAGGTTCCTCAAAGACACTTCGAATTTCCGAGAAGAAGGAGTGTACAGAGGCAGTGACGGGGTCATTGCGGTCCCAGAGCGGTGTGGCCCAAGACAGGGCTTTTCCAGACAGAAGGCTGACTACGAAAGCCACCTTAGACCTTTCAGTGGGAAACTGGTCCGACATCATCTCCAAGTGCAGGGAACATTGGGAAAGAAAGCCACGGCAAAACTTAGAGTCCCCATCAAATTTATCCGGCAAGGATAGTCGAAGACCAGAAGCGGCCACTCGCTGCGGAGGAGGTGCAGGAGCTGGCGGAGGAGATGATTGCTGAAGCTGTGGTAGTAGCTGCTGTAGCATCACGGTCAGTTGAGACAGCTGTTGGCCTTGTTGCGCTATCTGTTGTGACTGCTGGGCGACCACCGTGGTGAGGTCAGCGACAACTGGCAGAGGAACTTCAGCGGGATCCATGGCCGGATCTACTGTCACGATGCCGGCTGGCAGGTAGTGGATCCTCTGTGCCAGAGAGGGATTGGCGTGGACCGTGCTAGTGGATCGGTTCTAAGTCACTACTGGTTTTCACCAGAGCCCGCCGCAAAGCGGGATGGTCTTGCTGCGGCGGTAGTGACCAGGTCGTATCCACTAGCAATGGCTCAACCTCTCTGGCTGCTGAAGATAGGCGCTGTACAAGGGAGTAGACAGAAGCAAGGTCGGACGTAGCAGAAGGTCGGGGCAGGCAGCAAGGATCGTAGTCAGGGGCAACGGCAGGAGGTCTGGAACACAGGCTAGGAACACACAAGGAAACGCTTTCACTGGCACGATGGCAACAAGATCCGGCGAGGGAGTGCAGGGGAAGTGAGGTGATATAGGGAAGTGCACAGGTGAACACACTAATTGGAATCACTGCGCCAATCAGCGGCGCAGTGGCCCTTTAAATCGCAAAGACCCGGCGCGCGCGCGCCCTAGGGAGCGGGGCCGCGCGCGCCGGGACAGGACCGACGGAGAGCGAGTCAGGTACGGGAGCCGGGGTGCGCATCGCGAGCGGGCGCCACCCGCATCGCGAATCGCATCCCGGCTGGAAGCGGAATCGCAGCGCCCCGGGTCAGTGGATCTGACCGGAGCGCTGCAGTGAGGAGAGTGTAGCGAGCGCTCCGGGGAGGAGCGGGGACCCGGAGCGCTCGGCGTAACAAGGAGATTACATAAGGAGGGGGTTTGTTACAGTGTGTCACCCCAGCAGTAAGGAGATTACATGAGGAGGAGGTTTGTTGCAGTGTGTCACCCCAGTAGTAAGGTGATTACATGAGGAGGAGGTTTGTTACAGTGTGTCACCCCAGTAGTAAGGAGATTACTTGAGGAGGGGGTGTGCCAAAGGGTGGAGTCCAGGGGGCGGCAAAATTAGCTTTTGCCTAGGATGCACACGCTCCAGGACTGGGATGCTGCAGCTCTGATCCCCATATCTCCATGCGATTTTCTTTGATCTCCCAGCAAAATGATGGGGGAAAGAGCAGGAGCGGCCCTGCTGAGCATGGAGCTTGGATCCAAAGAGGCTTACTCAGCTTCAGGTACTGCACTCCTTCCACTCTACACCCCTCTGTCACCCCTGTACACCCCTCTGTCACCCCTTAAATATAGGTATAATGCTATTATTGTAGGGTCACATGTACAGGATATTCTGCATATATGATGCACACTATTTGAAGCTGCAGATTTGAAGCTGTGTTCAGTCAATTAGTTTACATCGAAATCTGCAGCTTCAAATAGTGTGCTTCAAATAAGCAGAAGATACTGTACGTGTGACCCTACCCTTAGTATAGATAAGTGCATTCCGCTTCTGTTAACTCTGTTAATACTATAGAGGAGGAATGGGGGCATTTTTCTATACCAAAAGTAATATATATATATATACAGTATACCACTGCTTTGTGTCTGGCCACAAAAGATGAACGGCATCACCCCTTAACTCCTTCTTGGCTGACTTGGCAGAAGACTTACATTGCAGTTCTGGAGTCTTCTGCTGAAAATTTTAGAGCAGGGACTCCTGTCAGCAAGCATGTCAAACTCAAAGGCTAACATGGGTAAAAAAAAACAAGGTTAAAGTTTATGTGGGCTGCATAAAAAAACAAAACAAAACAAAAAAAAACCTCCCTGCCCTCCCTGCACAACACCCCATGTCCCCTTTACACAACAACCCATGTCCCCCTGCACAACATCCCCTGCGGGATCCGATCATCCATAATGGCGGACGGAGATCCCGTCACCTGCTTCCGTCCGTCTCCATGGGTCATCTGCTCTGGTCTGAGATCGAGAAGACCAGAGCAGAAGATCACCGATAATACTGATCAGTGCTATGCCCTATGCATAGCACTGAACAGTATTAGCAAATAAATTATTTCTATTAATAGTCCACTATGGGGACTATAAAAGTGTACATTTTTTTTTTTATTGTGAAAAATCCCCTCCCCCAATAAAAAGGTAAATCATCCCTTTTTCCCAAAATGTGATGTTATTGATCCCGTACCGTGAACGGCGTAAACGAAAAAAAAAAAAAAGTCCCAAATTGCTGCTTTTTTGTCACATAATATTCTAAAAAAATAAGAATAAATGAAATCAATAAAAAGTACAGATCACGTTGTAAAAAAATGAGCCCTCATACCGCCGCTTGTACAGAAAAATGTTATAGGTCGTCAAAATAGAGGAATTTTAAACGCACTAATTTGGTTAAAAAATTGGAGATTTTTTTAAAGCGGTACAATAAAAAAGTATCATGGGTATAATTTTTTCCTTTTAATCGTATTGACTCACAGAATAAAGAAAATTTTATTTTTACCGTAAATTGTTCAGCGTGAAAAACGAGACCTTCCAAAATCAGAAAAATTGCGGTTGTCTTTTCAATTTCCCCACACAAATAATATTTTAGTAAATTTCGCCATATATTTTATAGTAAAATGAGTGATGTCATTACTGTTCATGCAAAAAACAAGCCCTCATACTCATCTGTGGATGGAAATATAAAAGAGTTATGATATTTAGAGGGTGAGGAGGAAAAAAATGAAATTGGCTATGTCCTTAAGGTCAAAATGGTCTGTGTCCTTAAAAGGGTACTCTGGTGCTTACACATCTTATCCCCTATCCAAAGGATAGGGGATAAGATGCCTGATCGCGGGAGTCCTGCAGCTGGGGACCCCCGGGATCATGCACGGGGCACCCCGTTTGTAATCAGTCCCTGGAGCGTGTTCGTTCCGGGTCTGATTACGGTCGACCGCAGGGCCGGCGGCGTGTGATGTCACGCCTCTGCCCCCGTGTGACGTCACGCTCCGCCCCTCAATGCAAGCCTACGGGAGGGGGCGTGATAGCTATCACACCCCTCCCGTCGGCTTGCATTGAGGGGCGGAGGCGTGATGTCACACGCCGCCGGCCCTGTAGTCGCCCGTAATCAGACCCGGAGCGAACACGCTCCAGGGACTGATTACAAACGGGGTGCCGCGTGCATGATCCCGGGGGTCCCCAGCTGCAGGACTCCCGCGATCAGGCATCTTATCCCCTATCCTTTGGATAGGGGATAAGATGTGTAAGCACCGGAGAACCCCTTTAAGGGGTTAAAAACAAACAAAAACAAAAATACAAGTGTTAGTATTACTTACAGATGCTCTTCATATGTCCAAAGACAATGCCTATGCGCAGTGCATATCAGTATGGTGGAGAAATGTAGTATGGGTGGGACATACCTTGTGGGGTTGGAGCTTAGGGGCCTCCTCACGGGGGGGGGGGGGGGGGCCAAATTTATTGTTACCCCACTGGTCGGACCCCCTATCCCTGCAATATACTATCACTTACTTTATACATTCTATAAATTGACAATACCACATAACTATTTAACACCACAATAAGAAGTGTACTGCTACTGTTTAACCTTTGGCTTTAGTGTTGAGTATTGTGTGAGCAATCTAATAGAAATGTGTCTATTATTACATCAAAATTCACTATTCAGCTCTTTATATCCTTACAAATTGTGATTAAATCTGGTTTAGCTCAACCATCAAGAATGTCATAGTCTGATAAGAAAGTGTTGTCTCCCCTGATATAACTATATATGCCGTCAGAATTGTGTAAAACCAGGGAATAGTTCCACTATGGGCATGTTCCAGGTTACTCTGAGTTTTCTCTTCCTCGGGATAGTAAATGCCTTGCCGATCGCGAGGAACAGTCTTCCAGACCGGAGGACGTTTACAACGGAGGATCTACAGGATGCAAAGGTTTGGGTTCATTTTTTTTATTTTTTAGACAATTGTTATACACAATTATAATATGCTGTATACATATATATATATATATATATATATATATATATATGTATATGTTTATTGGTTTCTTGTAAAGGTGGTGTTAGGACTTTCCTGACACTTTGAGGATCAAATACAGATGAAACCATGGGGGCAGGGCTATATTTACGGCTTGGACAGTCTAAGAATGATACTACACTAAAGTGGTCCTTCAACATACGATGGTAATCCGTTCCAAATGGACCATCGTTTGTTGAAACCATCGTATGTTGAGGGATCCGTGCAATGTAAAGTATAGGACAGTTGGCAACAACCTGCGGACCTCCAGATGTTGCAAAACTACAACACCCAGCATGCCGGGACAACCGTTGGCTGTCCGGGCATGCTGGGAGTTGTAGTTTTGCAACATCTGGAGGTCCGCAGGGTGTAGAGGACTAGTATTAAAGGTTGTACTCTCCTGACCCCGCCGCTCCGGACCGTCACCGCTCGTCACCGCTGCCCTGGATGTCGCCATCCATCGCTGTTGCCGCATCCCCGGGGTGTCCCCGACGCTCTGGCAAGGCCTCTGCTTCCCCCGCATCCTCACTCTCCGTCGCCGCCATAATGTCGTTACGCACGCCGCTCCTATTGGATGACGGGACGGCGTGCGCAGCGACGTGATGACGACGATGGAGAGCGCCGACGATGCAAGATCTCGAAGAGGTCGCCCGGAGCCCCGAGGACAGGTAAGTGATCGTCAGCGGACCACACGGGGCACCGTAAATGGCTATCCGGTGGCAGCTGAAGCAGTCTGCGCTGCCGGATAGCCGTTTATGCGATGGCCCCGACATACAAAAGCATCGTATGTTGATGCTGCCTTCAACATGCGATGGCCTCTGAGAGGCCATTGTATCTCTAAATGATCGTATGTCGGGGGCCATCGTAGGTCGGGGGGGTCACTGTATTTTATTTTTTAACAATAATATTCCTGCACTGGAATTGCTTATGAAGGAAACTATGCTGGAATTGTTTTTAGAGGGCACTTGGCTGCCATTGGTTGTGTAGGGCATTTTGTTGTTGGTGTTTACAGGGCCCTACTGCTGGTGTTGTTTATAAAGGGCACTCTTCAAATAATTATAGGGGGCACTCTACTAGCATTGTGAATGGGAAGACCCTTTTTTGGTACTATTTATGGGTACACTTCACCAGCATGTTTATGGGGGCACACGGTTGGTCTGTTTAGAGGGTGTATTCAGTAGGCATTGTATATGGAGGCACTAGGTTGGCATGTTCATCAAACCACTAGGCTGACTTTTTTAGGGGTACACTTGGCTGGCAATGTTTATATGGGGCATAAGGTTGGCATGATTATGGGGGCCCTAGACTGCTTTTTTTAGGGAGGTCACTTAAGTGGCATTGTTTATGGAGGCACTAGATTTACATGTTCTTGAGACCATTGGGCTGACATTTCTAGGGGTACACTTGGCTGGCATTGTTTACTGGTACACTAAGCTGGAATTACATGGGCACTAGGTTGGCATGTTAGGGGCAGTAGATTGGCAAGTTTTAGGGTCAAAGGTTGGCTTTTTTAGGAGAGGTTATAGGAAGCGACTGATTTCAGTAATTTTTTCCAAAGGATGTGCAACCAAATATTACGTTAAGGGTGCCAATAATTTTGTCCAGACCATTTTTGGAGTTTGGTGACATTATGTCCAATTTGCTTTTTTTCCTCCTTTTTTGGTTTAGTTCCAATACACACAAAGGGAATAAACCTGTGTATAGCAAAACATGTGTTACTGCAATCCTTTTCTGTGAGAAATACTTCATTTTCTTGAAAAATTCCAGGGGTGCCAACATTTACGACCATGACTGTATAGTGTCTGTACCGTGTTTCATGGTGGTATCACAATTCTGTGATTTTTAACCCAAGGTTTATTAACAGCATACAAAATGACTGCTGTCTCAGGTTTCCCCAGATTTCAGTGCAGTCCGAGACATTATATCACTAGTCAGGTGATCAGAGGGTGTCTTTGCTTCAATGGGTTGAAGATCAACCCTTTTCAGAAAACACTGGTTTATTGCACTAAGGGGATCACAGATGTGTTTCAATGGGTGGGGTGGTTGATGTGTTGGAGGGAGAAAAGTGACCTCCCACTTACAAACAAGGAATTATGGGATTTGTAGTTTAAGGGAACAAATAGAAGCCATTTCACAAAAAGATAGCCACAGTGTTATGGTAATCTCATAACATAGCCATTTAGCCCAAGACAAGCGCAGATCCTTCCTAAGCATGGCCATTACTCTGGCAGGTAAGTACTAAAATCACCTTATGGTGGATAACCCCTTTAATAATAATAATAAATAATAATAATGATAAATACCCTTTATTTTATCAAATAATAATACACCCAAAATGTGTTAAATACTATATGCAGACATATGGGAAAGATGTAAGATATGTGGAAGATCTGAACTGGAGACGTGAAGTGAAGAAACAGATGGATACGATGGATGATCCTAGATGTGGGGTTCCTGATGTCGCAGGGTATGCTGTCATTGAGAAGAGTTTAAAATGGCCATCCACTATCTTAACATACAGGTATGGTAAAATAATAGTTTACACATTGCCAAGTAATATGGACTAAGCATTGACTATGCTATGCTCATAGCTCTTAATAAAGAGGAAGAGCAGATTCCTCCCTTCACATTGGCCTCTTTGGGCAATCATTGGCTGCTTTTATGGTATGCAATCCCCTTACTCAGGACAATCAAAATAAGTATGGGTTAATTCAACCAAATAGATGCATTTATTTTAGTAAACCGACAACTGAAGTGTTAATCTCTCGAAAGTTGCTCAGCGTGGCCATGTTCCTCACATTAATCCAGAGTGGGCTACATAAAGCTTTATGTACTCTACAAGGAAATTTGTTGATAAAACTTTATTCAATGATAACAATTGGTCTCTAGCGGTTTCAGAAGCCATCATCCTACCACCATCATTTAGGCCTACTTCCTTCAGAACATTTAGGGAGTCATGTATGATCAGGGGGGTTGTGGTGCACCAAGGAGCATGTTTTTACTTATGTCACATCTTGTGGGCATGTATGAGGATGACGTGTGTCTTTAACTACATGCTGGCTAATGAAAGGGTATGACTTTAGGTTGCCCATTGGTGCACAGATTTGCGCAGCAGGTGGGAAAAATAGACTTGGCCTGATGAGCATGATCAACAGTCACTCAAATTTGTACTTGATAAATGTACACTGGTGTGCACGTTAAAGGATAAGGATCACCAAGATCCTACCCGAAGGAAGATAGGGGAGAAGTTTTAGATCGCCGGGAGTCCGACCGCTGAGGCCCCTGGGATCTTCTAAATGGAGCCCCGTTTCTCCAGCACAGAAGCACGTCACAACCCCTGCCAGGTGTGGAGGCCGCCACGCCCCCTCCATAAAGCTCTCTGAGAAAGCCATTCGGCAATCTTTGGCTCTCCTATAGAGCTTTATGGAGTGGGCGTGGCGGCCTCCGCTTCAGGTGGGGGTTGTGATGCACTCCTGTGCTAGAGAACTGAGGCTCCATTCAGGAGATCGTGGGGGCCCCAGTGCTCAGACCCTTCATGATCTTAAACTTATCCACTATACTTTGGATAGGGGATATGTTTTTCCTGGTGATACTTGTCCTTTAAAGGGTTACTCCCATGGAAAACTTTTTTTTTTTTATCAACTGGTGCCAGAAAGTTAAACAGATTTGTAAATTACTTCTATTAAAAAATCTTAATCCTTCCAGTACTTATTAGCTGCTGAATACTACAGAGGAAATAGTTTTCTTTTTGGAACACAGAACTCTCTGCTGACATGACGAGCACAGTGCTCTCTGCTGACATCACGAGCACCGTGCTCTCTGCTGACATCTCTGTCCATTTTAAGAACTGTCCAGAGTAGGAGAAAATCCCCATAGCAAACATATGCTGCTCTGGACAGTTCCTAAAATGGCCAGAGATGTCAGCAGAGAGCACTGTGGTCATGATGTCAGCAGAGAGCTCTGTGTTCCAAAAAGAAAACCATTTCCTCTGCAGTATACAGACCCTTCAAAAGTACTGGAAAGATTAAGATTTTTTAATAGAAGTAATTTACAAAACTGTTTAACTTTCTGGCACCAGTTGATTTAAAAAAATAAAATAAAAGGTTTTCCACGGGAGTACCCCTTTAAAGTCTGCATGGTGAAGTTAGCTGCGTATGGTCCGGGGTGGAGTGGCCTTTGCGCAAAACTGTGAGATTTTTGCAAAAGTCGCACATCATATATGAGGCAGAAATCGGTACACCAGTAAGAACTCACCCAAAACATGCCCACTGACGTGCATGACGGAGACAGGCATTTGTGCCGTGAAATTCATTTGGTACATGCAGCGCACACATGTAAGAAAGCCCTAACCACAAATGTGCACTCACTGATACATCAGCCCCTTAAAGGGGTACTCCACTGCCCCAGCGTTAGGAACATTTTGTTCCCAACGCCGGGTGCGGGCTGTGAAGGTCGAGATGTCATGGCCTCATCCCTCAATTCAAGTCAATGGGCCACCACACCCCTTCCCATAGACTTGCATTGAGGGGGCACAGCCGCGACGTCATGAGGGCATGGCCGCAACGTCACGACCCCCACAGCTTTCACCAAGAGTTCAGAACAAAATGTTCTGAACGCGGGGCAGTGGAGTACCCCTTTAATGTATATGTATGTTGAGATGTTGAGTTTTGGTCAATAAAATTTGCTCTTAGGATCCCTACTGGTGGAGGGGGGCTGTGATGACCAAGCAGTATATAAGGACACTAGAAATATACCGTATTCAGTATTGTGACTAAAGTTTATTTTTTTTCATTGTGTGACATTTGACATGATGTCTGGTGACTTTGCGTTGTATAGGATAGTTAACTACACCCCAGATGTGCCACCAGCTGATGTGGATCGGAACATCCGAGAAGCTCTTAAAATGTGGAGCAAGGAGAGCCCCCTCCAGTTTATACAGCTTCGTAACGGAAATGCTGACTTGATGATTGCCTTTGCTGCAAAAGGTGAACTATGTTTCATAAGTTTGTGGAAATATTTCTATAATTGTATAGTAATAATGGCGGGATGTACTTTATTCACTTCTAGAACATGGAGACTTCTTCCCATTCGATGGTCCTAGAGGGCTGCTGGCTCATGCCTTCCCTCCTGGTGTGAACTTGGGTGGAGATGTTCATTTTGATGATGAAGAAACTTGGACTCTAGATACAAAAGGTAAAAGTTTAAAGGGGTATTTTTTTTTTATTGACTATGCTACAGGGGCTGTAAAATTAGTTTAGTTTATATTATAGTGTCTGTACCTGTGTTTGATGGTGGTCTCACAATTCTTTTGTGATTTTTGCCATGATGCTTATTTTGAACAGCATACAACCTGAACAAGGTTTTCCTTGTTGCAGTTTTTGCCGAGACATTACATCACTAGTCAGGTGTTAAAAGGGAGCCTGTCTGCTTCAATGGGCTGAGCAACTGCTGGGTGGGTGGAAGGGGAGGGGGAGATTATTCTCCACAGGGCTGCAACTGTACTGCAATGGGTGGGGAGGGGGGGGGCATCTGATGTGTGGGAGGGAGTAAAGTGACCTCACACTTACAAACAAAGGTTCCTGGGACTTGTAGCTGGAGGGAGGGAACTTCAGCAGGAAATAGCCATTTCACAAAGAAATCAGCAGCGTTATGGTGGACTCACAACACAGCCATTTACCACCAAGTCAAGCACGGATCCTTTCAAAGCATGTCCTTTACTGTCTGGCAGGTAAGTACCATTATGACATTATGGTGAATAACCCCTTTAATTTCCATCAAATTATACCTAAAGGTGTAACTTGAAGCACCTGCATTCCATTGAAAGATCTGCAACAGGGCCCCAACCTACCGTGTGCCATTTACAATACTGGTGTCTTCTTATGTGGTAGAGGGGCCTATGTACAAACTCAGGGCCTGGGATGATTAAAGGGGTTATCCAGGAATAGAAAAACAGACCTAATTTCTTTCAAAGATCGCGCCCTTCCTGCCTCCACTTTGGGTGTGGTATTACAACTTGGCTCCATTAACTTCAATGGAACTGAGCTGCAGAACCACACCCAACCTGGAGACAGACAGGGAGTAGAAATAAATTATCTCTGTTTTTCGATTCCTGGATAACCCCTTTAAGTGAGTACTATCTCCCCACCCCCTTAACTCTCCACTCCTGCTTATACAAAATAACCTCTGAGGAGTTCAAGAACTACATGCAGTTTATCAACTACATGGAAATACTCGCCAAGTGCCAAGTGGTGCCCAGTATACAATAATTTGTGTTAAAGTGTACCTGTCATTTTAAGAGATAAGCTGTTGTGTGTGTATATGAGGAGTGGTACTATTTCTGGCCATTATATCACTTGTTTATAACATTTTTCACCAGCAGGCTCCATCTTTAATTTCCAATTGTTCCTAAACTGGTGGGTAGATCAGTGTTTCCCAACCAGGTTGCTTCCACCTGTCGCACAACTACAACTCCCAGCATGCCCGGACAGCCTTCGGCTGTAGTTTTGCAACAGATGGAGGCACCTTGGTTGGGAAACCCTAGGGTAGAGCCTAACCTCTGTGATGGCTCCTATACACTGCACACAGGGAAGAGAAAATGCAGCTTACGTTTTGGGCACTGGTTCATAAAAATAGAAGAGACATTCAAGAGGGGATATGATCAACTAAAATATAATAATAAATATGGCCCATGCAAAAAATTTTAAACAAGGGGGCACTCCAGGGGTGACAAGACGCCTTTAACATACGAACCATTAATTTATGGAACAGTCTACCTCAAGAACTGGTCACAGCAGAAACATTTTAGGGCTTCAAAACAGGTTTACATACATTCAAAGAACAAAATAACATCAATGCATATGTAGAAATGTAGAATCACATCCCCTCCCTTCATTCACCCATACTCTTTACCTTCACCTGCTTGGTTAACCTTGATAGTCATGTGTCTTTTTTTAACTGTACTATGTAGCATGAAGGACATTATACAGCAGTAGTTAGCAGTCCAAGCTGCAAAATACATTCAGGCAAAATACATTATAACAGTCTATAGACAATAGCATTTTTATTCTTGCTTTGTTCTTTTTGTTGTTTTTTTCCCATAGGTCATCCTAACATTCCTTCATCTTCTCCTTGCAGACTACAATTTGTTCTCAGTGGCTGTACATGAGTTTGGACACTCTCTGGGGCTGGCACACTCCAGTGATCCTTATGCACTTATGTACCCTATCTACACTTACTTCAATTCTGAGAACTTCACCCTTCCGGCTGATGATGTCCTGGGAATTAAGGAACTGTATGGTAAAGGTCACAGTTTTGCATATATGTATATATTGCATGTTACTATTTTTGTGTGTAAGCTATCCCATCAGAATATGCTTCCATTTTTCCCTTATTACAACTGTTGGTATTTACTGTATATGTTGTACAATTATGAATGATTCAGTGATGAGTTTTTATTTTGCAAAGCATTATTAGATTTATTTAGTTTATTGTCATAGTTGGGGAAGAGGATGGGGGATAGATTACAATCAGACAAGCTAAATGTTTCCAAGAGAACACCACAATGTCCACTGAGTCTGATCCTTTAAAGGAGTACTCCAATGGATAATTTTTTTTCCAAATTAACTGGCTCCAGAAATTTTTGTAAATGACTTCTATTAAAAAAAATCTTAATCCTTCCATTACTTATAAGCTGCTGTTTGCTCTCTGCTGACACCTCTGTTGATGTTTGGAACTGTCCAGAGCAGGAGAGATTTGCTATGGGGATTTTCTCCTACTCTGGACAGTTCCTGACATGAACAGAGGAGTCAGCAGAGAGCACTGTGGTCAGACAGAAAATAACTATACAGCTTCCTGTGGAGCACACAGCAGCTAAGAAGTACTGGGAGGATTAAGATTGTAATACAGAAGTAATTTACAAATCTGTTTAACTTTCTGGCACCAGTTGAATTGAAAAAAAAAAGTACCCCTTTAAGGACCCAGGACGTACGGGGACGTCCCCGCACCCTGGGCTTTAAGGACCCAGGACGTCCCCATACGTTCTGGCGTTTTCCGGTCCCTGCCGCGCGCCGGGCAGAGATCGAACCGGATGCCTGCTGAAATGCTTCAGCAGGCATCCAGGGCAAACGCCGAGGGGGGCCATGCGATCTGCGGCGATACCGGGCTGATCGGGTCTCTGGGACCCGACCACCCGGTAATTTTGCATGATCCCGGTTGTCACAGACAGCAAGGACCATGCTAAAGTATAGGAGCGAGGTGGCAAGCCTGCCACCTCCTCCTATTCCCTGTGATCCGTCGGTTAGTTAACCGACCAATCGCAGGGGGGGGGTTACTTCCTCCCGCCCTGCCTGGCCCCTGGAAGTCCGGAGAGGACGGGAGAAAGACCGGAGGACGCGGCGGGGGACGGGGGAGTGCTGGGGTCCGGCCCAGGTACTTACCTCGTCCCTGAAGACCCGGATCCCGGCGATGAAGATGGCGGCGGCGACAGGTGAGTTGATCTTCAGCCGCGGTCGGGCCCTTTACAGCAATGCACGTCGCCGTAAAGCGACATGCATTGCTGTATTGGGACCCTGTATACTACAACTCCCAGCATGCCCAGACAGCCCTTGGCGTCTGGGTATGCTGGGAGTTGCAGTTTTGCAACATCTGGAGGTCCACAGTTTTGGGACCACTGTGCCCTTCTAGATGTTGCAAAACTACACATCCTCAGCATGCCCTTACTGTCCAGGCATGCTGGGAGTTGTAGTTCTGTAACATCTGGCCCTTCAGATGTTGCAGAACTACAACTCCCAGCATGCCTGGACAGTTTTGGCATACTGGGAGTTGTAGTTTTGCAACATCTGGAAGGGCACAGATTGGGAACCACTGTATTAGTGGTCTGCAAACTGTAGTCCTCCAGATGTTGCAAAACTACAACTCCAAGCATGCTGGGAGTTGTAGTTCGGCAACATCTGGTTCTAAAGATGTTGCCAAACTACTACTCCCAGCATGCCTGAGAATGTTTGGGAGTTGTGGTTTTGCAACAGCTGGAGGCACACTGGTTGAAAAACATTGTCTGTTTCCTAACTCAGTGTTTCCCAACCCGTGTGCCTCCAGCTGTTGCAAAACTATAACTACCAGCATGCACTGATAGACTGTGCATGCTGGGAGTTGTAGTTTTGCAACAGCTGGAGGTCCCCCCCCTGTGAATGTACAGGGTACATTCACATGGGCAGGGGGCTTACAGTGAATATCAGGCTGCAAGTTTGCAATGCAAATTTTGCGTGGCAGCTCAAACTGGCAGCGGGAAACTCGTGTAATCCCCCGCCCATGTGACTGTACCCTAAAAACACTACACTACACTAACATAAAATAAAAAGTAAAAAACACTAAATATACACATACCCCTACACAGCCCCCCTCCCCAATAAAAATGAAAAACGTCTGGTACGCCACTCTTTCCAAAATGGAGCCTCCAGCTGTCGCAAAACAACAACTCCCAGTATTGCCGGACAGCCGTTGACTGTCCAAGCATGCTGGGAGTTTTGCAACAGCTGGAAGCACCCTGTTTGGGAATCACTGGCATAGAATACCCCTATGTCCACCCCTCAAATGCGCATGGCGCTCTCACTTCGGAGCCCTGTCGTATTTTAAGGCAACAGTATAGGGTCACATATGGGGTATCGCCGTACTCGGGAGAAATTGCCTAACAAATTTTGGGGGTCTTTTTCTCCTTTCACCCCTTATGAAAAGGTGAAGTTGGGGTCTACACCAGCATGTCAGTGTAAAAAAATTAATTTTTTACACTAACGTGGTGGTGTTGCCCTATACTTTTAATTTTGACAAGAGGTAAAGGGGAAAAAAGCCCCCCAAAATTTGTAATGCAATTTCTCCCGACTACGGAGATACCCCATATGTGGGCGCAAAGTGCTCTGGGGGCGCACAACAAGGCCCAGAAGGGAGAGTGCACCTTGTACATTTGAGGTGATTTGCACAGGGGTGGCTGATTGTTACAGCGGTTTTGACAAACGCAAAAAGAAAACACGTGACCCCATTTCGGAAACTACACCCCTCACGGAATGTGAATGGGAGGTGCAGTGAGAATTTACACCCCACTGGTGTCTGACAGATCTTTGGAACAGTGGGCTGTGCAAATTAAAAATGTTGTACAGCCCACTGTTCCAAAGATCTGACAGACACCAGTGGGGGGGTAAATGCTCACTTTACGCCTTGTTACGTTCCTCAAGGGCTCTAGTTTCCAAAATGGTATTCCATGTGGGGGTTATTTTGCTGTTCTGGCACCATAGGGGCTTCCTAAATGCGACTCCTTCTCTTCTGAGCATTGTAGTTCGCCCGTAGTGCACTTCAGGTCAATTTATGGGGTACCTCCATACTCAGAAGAGATGGGGTTACAAATTTTGGGGGGTATTTTCTTCTATTAACCCTTGCAAAAATGTGAAATTTGGGGGGTAAACACACCTTTTAGTGAATTTTTTTTTTTTTTACGTATGCAAAAGTCGTGAAACCCCTGTGGGGTATTAAGGCTCACTTTATTCCTTGTTACGTTCCTCAAGGGGTCTAGTTTCCAAAATGGTAGTCCATGTGTTTTTTTTTTTTTTTTTGCTGTCCTGACACCATAGGGGCTTCCTAAATGCGACATGCCCCCGAGCAAAATTTGCTCTCAAAAAGCCAAATATGACTACTTCTCTTCTGAGCATTGTAGTTCACCCATAGTACACTTCAGGTCAAATTATGGGGTACCTTCATACTCAGAAGAGATGGGGTTACAATTTTTGGGGGGTATTTTCTGCTCTCTTGCAAAAATGTGAAAATTGGGGGGAAACACACATTTTAGTGAAATTTTATTTTTATTTTTTTACATATGCAAAAGTCGTGAAACACCTATTGGGTATTAAGGCTCACTTTATTCCTTGTTACGTACCTCAAGGGGTCTAGTTTCCAAAATGGTATGCCATGTGTTTTTTTTTTGCTGTTCTGGCACCATAGGGGCTTCCTAAATGCAACATGCCCCCCAAAAACCATTTAAAAAAAACGTACTCTCCAAAATCCCCGCCGAACACTTTACATAGACATATGAGGTATGTGCTTACTCGAGAGAAATTGGGCTACAAATATAAATAAAGTATACATTTTCTCCTTTTACCCCTTGTAAAAATTAAAAAAATGGGTCTACAAGAACATGCGAGTGTAAAAAATGAAGATTGTGAATTTTCTCCTTCACTTTGCTGCTATTCCTGTGAAACACCTAAAGGGTTAAAACGCTGACTGAATGTCATTTTGAATACTTTGGGGGGTGCAGTTTTTATAATGGGGTCATTTGTGGGGTATTTCTAATATGAAGACGCTTCAAATCCACTTCAAACCTGAACTGGTCCCTGAAAAATTGTGAGTTTTGAAATTTTGTTAAAAATTGGAAAATTGCTGCTGAACTTTGAAGCCCTCTGGTGTCTTCCAAAAGTAAAAACACGTAAATTTTATGATGCAAACATAAAGTGGACATATTGTATATGGTAATAAAAAAAATTATTTGGAATATCCATTTTCCTTACAAGCAGAGAGCTTCAAAGTTAGAAAAATGCAAAATCTTCAAATTTTTCATCAAATTTTGGGATTTTTCACCAAGAAAGGATGCAAGATACCACAAAATTTTACCACTATGTTAAAGTAGAATATGTCACGAAAAAACTATCTCGGAATCAGAATGATAACTAAAATAATTCCAGAGTTATTAATGTTTAAAGTGACAGTGGTCAGATGTGCAAAAAATGTCCGGGTCCTAAGGTGTAAAATGGCTGGGTCCTTAAAGGGTAACAAAACATTACTTCTATATTATATCCACAATAAAAAAGTTATTCACACTGACTTACACCTACACAATGGTAGTCTCCCAATATGTTTTGAATGTTGCTTGGCACTCTTTTTCAGGGATTCCTATTATTTTCACTATTTCTAACCACTCTTTATTCATTTACATTGACCCAAACAACTTGTTGATGTTTATTGTCCAACAATTAATCTCATGTTAATATGTGTAAAGCCAATTCAGTCCATGTAGATGTAACTCAGCACATTTCCCAGGAAACTGTTCTCCACTTTAGACAATGCCATTTAGTTAGAAGGACCCTTTGACAATAAGCTGATGCTAGTGAATCCCACTGCTAGGACCCCCTGTGATCATCTGTAAACTGTGCAGGGGTAAGTGTTTGATTTCCCTGCAGTGCCACCACATGGGAGAGAAAACATTACATGGTTATTACTGAAATCAGTAAGCTTCTCCACATGGAAATTTATGCATCTAAAGGATTAACATCTTCATTCTTTTGGCGGAATTATGTGTGAACTGAATTGCGGTCAATAGTAAGGGCCAAAGGATTTTGGCAGCCACTCATACAGAATTTTCATCCCGGGTCCAGCCCATGCCAGGTTTTTGTTGTGTCTGGCTTGGGTCATTGCCACAGCCTATATAAGGGTCAATCAACTGTTTTTCAGGTCATTTTTATATTGCTGTTTTCTGTGTGTTTTGTCTTGTCCAGTCTGTCTTTTTGTGGTGCAAATAGAGAAAAACATAGGTGACAGTCCTACTAGGCTAGGGGTGAAAAGTGAGAGGAAGAAAAGGAGAAAATTAAGAGAGCGTTTCCAATAATAACATGTATTTAGATATACTTGATGGAGGGAGGTCCTTAGCAGGGCCTTTGCTTCGGACTATTCACAAAGATATAATAAAAATTATGGTATACAATATAAACTATAAGAACTGTACTGGAAGTTCATATAAAAACAGTGCTTAATAGTAATACCCCTTTGGACATGTTAAATCAGGACACGGAGATTTAGAAAGTCTTTGCGCTATACTATGCACAGTTTAGAATCTGGTATTAGTAGTCCTTTTGTGGATTTCAGAGTTCATTTGTTAAAGGGGTTCTCCAGTGAAAACCTTTTTTCTTTTAAATCAACTGGTGCCAGAAAGTTAAACATATTTGTAAATTACTTCTATTAAAAAATCTCAATCCTTCCAGTACTTATTAGCTGCTGAATGCTACAGAGTAAATACCTTTCTTTTTGGAACACTGATGACATCACGAGCACAGTGCTCTCTGCTGACATCTCTGTCCATTTTAGCAACTGTGCATAGCAGATGTATCCTAAGGGCAGAATGGTGGCTCAATGGTTAGCACTGCTAACTGGGGCCTTGGGTTCAAATCCCACTAAGGACAACAATAAATAAAGAGTTATTATTATTATAATGACATCAGCAAAGAGCACTGTGCTCGTGATGTCATCAGAGAGCATTCCAAAAAGAAAAGAATTTCCTCTGTAGTATTCAGCAGCTAATAAGTACAGGAAGGATTAAGATTTTTTAATAGAAGTAATTTACAAATCTGTTTAACTTTCTGGCATCAGTTGATTTAAAAGAAAAAAGGTTTTCACCGGAGTACCCCTTTAAAGGGGTACTTCCCTTGCCTGCATTCGAAACATTTAGTTCCGAACGCTGTACGCGCACACTGTGGGGGTCAGCCACGCCCCCTTCCATAGACTTACATTGAGGGGCATGCCCTGATGGCTCAACCCCCGCAGCGTGAGTACAGTGTTTGGAACTAAATGTTCCGAACACTGGCCAGTGAATTACCCCTTTAAGTTCTTGATACTTGCTGTTATTAAATTGTTTCATATGGACAGTGTTGCCCTGTTTATTTGTTGTCCTACAATCACTGTTGTTTGCACCTTATCTGAGCCATCCTGCTATTTTACTATTATTATCATCTGATATAGATACATGAATTTCTTGTGCAGCTGCTGGTCATATTTCAGTGGTACCATAAGTCCTAGGGGCATCCGAGTACTTTTTTTTAGGACCCAGAAAAGAAAACTGCTAATAATAATAAAGCTTGGTTGTGCGGTCTAGTGATCTGTGATCTTTGTTACAATGGCAGAGCATGCACAACTGCTCTGCATATTTATAACCTTATCTTTGGTTTCAGGTTCCAGACCTTCACATTTTGTGACTCCCACAATCTGTAGCCAGGAGGTACCCATTGATGCCATGGCACATTGGGAAGGAGGCATCATCATCTTTAAAGACAGGTATAACACATAATATTATATAGCTTTTAATTTCTTCTTCAGTGGACTTCAAACCAATCTGGGGTTGACAGAAGAGGTAGTTCACCTTTATTAAAACTATTTATCTTAATTAAAGGGGTACTCTACTTGAATTTCCTTTCTGTCTCATCACAGTGTTCTCTGCTGACACCTCTGTCCATGTCAGGAACTGTCCAGAGTAGGAGCAAATCCTCATAGCAAGCCTATCCTGCTCTGGACAGTTCCTGACATGGCAGAGAGCACTGTGGTCAGACAGAAAGGGAATTCAAAAAGAAAAGAACTTCCTGTGGAGCATACAGCAGCTGATAAGTACTGGAAGGATTAAGATTTTTAAATAGAAGTCATTTATAAATCTGTTTAACTTTCTGGCACCAGTTGATTAAAAAAAAATAATGTTTTCCAGTGGAGTACCCCTTTAATGGAGTTTCCGTTGAAGAAACATTGAAATAATTGATGGCGGCGTTCTGACTGGGACCTAGCTAAAGAGTCATAACTTGCATCTGATATTTCTCTTAGTACCTGCTCATTTTTTCCTGTTGGTGGCGCTGTGGGGGAAGGAGGCACTCACATTAATCATTGAGAATCTTACACCAGGAGAATTACCTTTGTATGTTTCCATTCCAGTATGACTTTATGTGACTTATATTTTGGTAGGCACGTATGGTATCACCATCCAAACTTGTCTGCACATAAAGAAATCCTAACAACTTCACTGTGGGGGGAGATCCCTGATTTTATAGATGCTGCCTATAATTTCCCAGGAAAGGACACCATTTTGTTATTTAAAGGTGAGTATAGATTTACAATCATTTTTTTCAGAAACACTGCCACTCTTGTCCGTGGGTTGTGTCTGGTATTACAGGTCAGCCACATTCAAATAGGATTGAGCTGCAATACAAAACAGAACCCATGGTTAAAGGGGTACTCCACCCCTAGACATCTTATTCCCCATCCAAAGGATAGGAGATGAGATGTCTGATTGCGGGTGTTCCACGGCTGCCGCACCCCAGACATCCGGTGCACGGAGTGAACTTCACTCCGTGCCGGATGACTGGTGATGAGGGGGGGAGGCTCGTGATGTCACGGTCATACCCTGCTCGTGATGTCATGGCCATGTCCCCGTAATGCAAGTCTATGGGAGGGGGTGTGATGGCCATAACACCCCCTCCCATAAACTTGCATTAAAGGGGCTGTGGCCGTGATGTCACGAGCCTCCAGAGCTCCAGCGCTGCACCTGACTCTCTAAATGAACGCCCGGTACAGCAGGGAGATCGTAGGGGTCTAGGGGCAGAGTACCCCTTTAAGCTTGGTGCCATGTCTTAAATGCAGACACTGGTTTTCCTAATCCTCGACAGTCCTTTTCAAACCAAACATGGAATGCTACTGATATCTTTACTGAAGCCATGACTTACCTTTAGAGAGACATTTCTGGTCCTTTAATGAATCTCACTTGGAAGTAAAAGAACCTGGAGATATCGGTTATTTTGGATTCCCAGAGTCGGTGTTGAGAATAGATGCTGCTGTTCATGATGACGACAAAGGAAAAACCTTCTTTTTTACTGGAGACCTGTGCTGGAGGTAAGCCAAGCGTTAATCACAAGAAGTCAAATTACCTATGACAAAGTATTTAGAGTGTGCCTGAAAAAATCCATGGAAGCATGGGTGGAACTTTAAATGCCCAATCCCTCTTATAATCCATAAAGGACATATCCAGTGCTGAAAAACTTATCCTCTATCCTAAGGATAGGGGATACGTTTCAGATCGCGGGGGGTCCGACCGCTGGGGCCCCCCGCGATCTCCTGTATGGGGCCCTGGCAGCCCGTGGGAAGGGGGCGTGTTGACCACCGCACGAAGCGGCGGCCGACACGCCCCCTCAATACAACTCTATGGCAGAGCCGGAGCGCTGCCTTCGGCAATCTCCGGCTCTGCCATAGCAATATTTTGAGGGGGAAGTGTCAGCTGCCGCTTCGTTCGGTGGTCGACACCCGCTATCTGGCCAGCGAGCCAGGGCCCCCTACAGGATATCCTAAGGATAGTGGAAAAGTTTCAGATCGCGGGGGGTCTGACCGCTGAGGCCCCCCCGCGATCTGAAACTTTTCCACTATCCTTAGGATAGGGGATACGTTTTTCAACACTGGACTACTCCTTTAATGAAAAATATGTGTCACAATTACAACATCAGAGTAGTTCTCCTACATGTAATGGGTCATGTTGGGTGGAGAAATCTCAATGATTGTTACCTGTGTCCCAAAATCTGATCCTTAATATCAAACCCAATATGAATGTTCTTATTCCATTTGTACCTGCTTTTATGATACATCTAGCATCTAATCTACAGCAAAAAAAAATTGCATTTAATTTTGATAGACCATGTTTATTGGTGTTAAAGTTTTTTGTTTTTTTTTACCTACTGATTAATGGCCTCAGGGTAGGCCATCAGTATCTGATCGGTGGCATGCCGACACCCCCAACAATCAGCTGTTGGGCAAAGCCAGGGCTTCCAACCCCATTGACTGTGTACAGGTGAAACTCGAAACTCAAAAAATTCCTTTTTTCTTCTACTTTCCTTCTCTCTTCACCTTTCCGTCTTTCCTTCTTCTTACCGTCTTTCTTCTGTTTCCTTCTTCTTTTTCTTTTCTTCTTCTTTGTCTTTTCTTTCATTTTTCTTTCAGTCTTTCCTTCTCCTTTTTTTCTCTCTTCTTCTTTCCTTCTTCCTTCTTATTTCCTTCTTTTCTCTTCTTACCATCTTTCCTTCTTCTTACCTTCTTTCTTCTTCTGCCTCCTTCTTCTTTTCTTCTGTCTTCTTCTTTTCTTCATTCTTCTTCTTCACGTCTTTCCTTCTTTCTTCTTTCTTTGTCTTCGTTTTTCTTTAGAGTAACTTTCACCAAACAAAACATTTACTATAGTGTTCCTTGTGCAATTAGCAGACACTTTCCCATTCACTCGCTTTTCAAATTATCAACATAAATATGTTTAAAATGTAATAGAAAAAATGGCCACTAGGTGGCTCTGTTCCCTGCCACAATTAATACAGTGAGTTTGGTCTCCTCCTGGCCTGGCAGGAGTCCGAACTCAGAAAGTGCTTCTCTGCACTGAGCTTAATTGACAGCTGCACAGAAAGTGAAAGCTCAACAGATTCTCACAGAAAGCTGCAAGACTAAAACAGCCACAGAGCCTGAGGTCTTCTATTCATCACAGCGCTGCAACAATGTGAGGGCGGAAGTGGTCCCCTGGCAGGCTTCTCCTGCTGGGAAATTGCTCTATATTAGCAAGAAGAAAGGTATGATACACAGCTTTTTAAAGCTCTAAAATAGTTTTTAAGTGCAGGAGGGGTGTTAGGAGTAGTTAGAAAACATAGCCTGAGTTAGTGGAGAACAGTTTGCAGTATTTGGTGACAGGTACTTTTTAATTCTTTCTTCTTCTCTCCTTTTTCATTCCGTTTTTCATTCTTTCTTCTCCTTTCTTTCTCTCTTCTTATTTCATTCTTTCTTCTTTTTACCATCTTTCCTTCTTTTTACCTTCTTTCTTCTGCCTCCTTCTTCTTCTCTTCTTTCTTTTTTCTTCTTCCTTAATTCTTTCTTATCTTTCCTTCTTTCTTCTTTCCTTCTTTCATCTTCTTCCCGTCTTTCCTTCTTACTTCTTCTCCTTCTCCTTCATCTTCGTCTTCTTCTTACATTTTTTTTCCAAAAATTTCAGTGGAGCAAGTATGGCCTACAATTGTTTTGGTACTTTCCATTTTGGCAATCTTCTTTTTGGACAATCCTCACCCCATTAGTCTCATGGCCACATTTTTATACTTATTTGTCACATTTCCCTCACTGTTCACTGATGATAGAACATTTTTTCAGTTACAATGAAAAACAAAGACGGATGGACAGTGGGTTTCCTGTATTTCTGGAGTCACAGTTCCCTGGTGTGGGAAATAAAGTGGATGCAGCTTATATGCATGAGAATGGTAAGTGAAACGCTAGAATGGGACATGGTTGAGATACATAGCAGAGTACAGCATGCAGGTATATGGAGCCACATAAGCAATGATGGACCACAGTGCTTGTCTGAGCATGTGCAGCCTCTTCAAACACACAAATGGGCATCTCCCGAGAGGTGGACTGCCACGGATCTGATATTGATGGCCTAGCCTATAGATAGGTTTTTCCTAACCAGGCAGCCTCCAGCTGTTGCAAAACTCCCAGCATGCCCGGAAAGCCATTGGCAGGAACCATGAGCATAGACAACACTGGATAGGACCTGTCCCATTTAGATGAATTAAAGACGCTACTGATCATTCTCTGTGACCTTTTCAAAGGTCATTATACAGGAAGGGGGAGGTTAATCTCTGCTGTGAATGGTGGTGGATCCAGTGTTATCTCTCTACTGGTGTCACCTTGCACTGTACTTCTGAAAAGAGAGGCATTACTGGGAAACAATCTATGCAGAACAGGAAGTCCCATCTTAGTTTTAGGCCTAATGGCCAAAATGGAAACTGCAAGACTTCAGGATTATCAAAAATTTAGATAGGAAAAAAAACATAAATTCTTTAAAAAAAATGTGGTTACATAAAAACTCGATTTAAACAATGGGTCATTTTCTGAGGACACATTACTTTTTCAGAAAAGTATAACTATAAAGTTGGTATTTCCCCTTTATATGATTTTTTATAGTTTGTTTTTTTGTTGACAAGAAAGTAACACATTAATATTATTACAGACGCAGAGAAATGAGAAAGGGGAATGTTCATCCATATGCATAAAGTACTGTAAATGTCTTAGTGTCTATGGGCAACTTTTGATTTCTATGGGCAACTGGGCAACTTTTCCTTTGCACAGGTTTTGATAAATCTCCCCCTTTGGGGGAGATTTATCAAAACCTGTGCAAAGAAAAAGTTGCCCAGTTGCCGATAGCAACCAATCAGATAGCTTCTTCCATTTTGCAGAGGCCTTGTTAAAAATGAAAGAAGCGCGTTGACTGGTTGCTATGGGCAACTGGGCAACGGAAAAGTTTCCTATAGCAACCAAAACGTGCCCACTTGCCCATAGAAACTAAGAGGGAGATTTATCAAAACCTGTCCAGAGGAAAAGTTGCTGAAAAGTTGCCCATAGCAACCAATCAGATCGCTTCTTTCATTTTCAAGAGGCCTTTTCAAAAATGAAAGAAGCGATCTGATTCGTTGCTATGGGCAACTCAGCAACTTTTCCTCTGGACAGGTTTTGATAAATCTGCCTATAAAACATTTATTAGAGATAAGTGATTTTTTAGCAAAATAAACAAGTAATAGCACAAATTGTGCTGTAGGGAATTGTTACTTCAGTCAAGATATAACTCTATGTTGCATGTCGAAGAGTGGCATAAAGTGACAGAAACCGAATAGCAAATAATAAATAATATACCGTAAGTACAACAAAGAAACTAGAACTGAGATCTGAAGGATTCCTTTGTAAATTCTCGTGAAGTTCCTCTATGTATAAGTGTATTTTGGTGACAGGTGTAGAAGGTGACTTACCACAGAAATTTGTCGAGTTTAATAGAATAAGATACGCCTCAGGTGCTTCTTCCTCCTGTCTCGCTCCACAAAGCATATAATAATAACATATTGAGACGTATGAAAATGACGTGGAACAAAACTGAGTAATGCTGAGAAATATGGGAGGGAAAAAAAATATTGGAGATATTGCTGAGAAATATGTGAGGGAAAAATATATATATATATATTTTTTTTTATTAGGGAAATGTAAGGACCAAAACTTCCACCATTTTTTTGTTTTGCCCGCTTTGCTACACTCTCAAAGAGAAAGATCTCTTCGTAGATCTGCGCGGGGGAAACTTGAGTAATGATCTCCGCATTAATAGGGACTTCAGTCGATTTCCATCTCTTGGAAAGGAAGGTTCTGGCAGCAATAACTGCGTGGCAGAGCATGGACTTGTGCCTCTTTTTTTTACTTCCCCCAGGCCAATGTTGAGTAAGAAGAGTTCTGGTGTCAAAGTTGCGGAACCATGTGTTAGTGTCGTCATTTGTGAGTCGAGGTCTTTTCTAGCTAACGAGCTCTGGTAAAGTCAAAGCTAAGCTGTGATTGGCTGCTGTGAGAAAATCCCTCCATTTTTTCTCTCACACAGTTTGGTAAATTTTGGCCTATGAGTTGTACAAGGGTCACACGTAATGTATACGCAGCGTATTTCACACTGCACAAAATCGGCCTTGCAACTGGAAATACACTGCATGTTCACCTATGATCAGACAGGCAAGGCTACCTGGCGGCAGGGCTGCCACCGGGTAGCTTTGTGTGTCTGATCATAGGAGAATACACAGCGTATTTCCTGCCATGCAGCCCATTTTATGCAGTGTGAAATACGCTGTGTGGTGATCCACCGGGTAAATGGCGGGACCACGGGTGTTGTGGTGAGAGTGGTGGGATCTGATGTTATTAAACCCGGGGGTTGGATGGTATTAACCCCTATGTGTTTGTGACGCCAGTGTGGTTTTCGGGTTCCGGAACACCACACGCCCGGATTCTCCGCTATCCCACGGGCTAGTAGTCAATAAAGAGTCCACAACCAGTTATGGTCGTACGGAGGCTTTACTGAATAGAAGACAGGTGTAATTATCTTCCAGCTAAGGCCAGATTTCCCATAGAGGTGGCCAGGACCCAGAGGACCTCACAGCTTGCTGGACCAATACTTGTAATTAACTTGACTTGTAATTAGACTTGACTTGACTATGTGCAAGACTTGACTAGTTGTAGTGACAGCAGACATAGACTTACTGGAGAGAGACTGAAGCTTTTGGGGTACTCCAGATGCTGATCACTTGACTCTAAGGCCTCTGGTGCTTGCTGCCTCAGCAAAGACTTGTTCTCAGCAGCAGGTGGTAAAGCTAAGAGAGAGAGCTGCAAATGGCCACCCCTTTATATAGTTAGGGGCTGGACTAAAGACCATTGGTCAAGCTGTGGGTCGTAGGTTAAAGTTGGTGCTCTCGGGGAGAACATGTGACAACAGATCATGTGACTTAACATTACATGTGACCAACTTACCTACAGGTCCTTTAGACCTCCCACAGGTCCTTGAGACTATCTAGATAAAGGATCCTGTCTATGCATTAAAGGAACATACACACATTTATTAAACCAACAGGAGAACCCTGCAGGGGAGCCCCCAGGTCATTAAAGGACTCAAGCTGACAGGACCTAAAGGTAGTACAGGACCTTGTACCTGTACTGGGACATCACATGCTGCGTATACATTACGTGTGACCCTACCCTGAATCTGGTTTCACACAGGCATATAGCAGATACAATTTTGTGTCCGTATTATGGCCCCAAATCCTGGACTGACAGCCATAATACAGGTGCAAAAAGAACTGTAATACATATATGGGAAAACTGCCCTGTACCAAAAATGTTCTATTAGTTAAATAAACTATATATAATATATATGGATCAGATAAAACTACTAATAATGATTTTTTCTTACACAGGGAACATCTATTTTTACCAGGGAGAAACACAGATTGAATATGACCCAAAGATCCGCCGTGTTATAGATGTCAGAGAAAAGTTCTTGTGTTAGCAATCCTATTATTATTGAAACCCTAACAAAGTATATAGATGTATATGACAACTCTATTTATATTAAAATATATTCTTTTCTGCAACTTTATCCAAAGTGCATGAGTGTATTTGGTTCTTAAAGGGGTTCTCCGCCCCTAGACATCTTCACCCATATCCAAAGCATAGGGGGTAAGATGTCTGATCGCGGGGGTCCCACCACTGAGGACCCCAGCGATCACCCTGCTGCACCTGATGTTTGTTAATAGTGTCGGGTGCAGCGCCGGAGGCTCATGACGTCACGGCAGCTCGTGATTAGTGTTGCTCACGAATATTCGCAATTCGAATATTATTCGCGAATATCGCATATTCGCGAATTTGCGAATTTCGCGAATATAGCGCTATATATTCGTAATTACGAATATTCGTTTTTTTTTGTTTGTTTTTTTCACAGTACACATCACAGTGATCACCCCTCTCTGCTTCCAGCTTGTGTGGTGTAAAGAAGGCTCTAATACTACTGTGTGAGACTGGCGTGTGAAAATTCGCATATGCGAAAATTAGCATATGCTAATTTTCGCATATACGAATTTTCGCGTATGTTAATTTTGTATATGCTAATATGCACATATGATAGTTTTCGCATACGCGAAGTTTCGCATATGCGAAAATAAAACGGGAATATAACGAATATGCGAATATTCGCGAATATATGACGAATATTCGTCCATATATTCGCGAATATTCGCGAATTCGAATATGGCCTATGCCGCTCAACACTACTCGTGATGTCATGGCCAGGCCCCCTTCCATAGACTTGCATTGAGGGGGCATGGTTTGTGAGTTTGTATTCTGCCTTGTTAGTATTTGTATTGTCTGGTATATCTGGATGTTTAGTTTTTCCGTTTCTGGCCTGTGACTGACCATATTTATAATTTGTTTTTACGCCACTGCACTTTAGCACAGGAAGGGACCCTCTCCCACTTGTCGACTCACCTTTTAGGGTGAGTGGGCAAGTAGTCTGGGAGAGATGTTTTAGGGCCAGTTTAGGGCTCACTCTTCCTGTCCCCCCAGTCGGTCCTTGACATGTAAAAGTAAAGTTTATTGGAGTGAGCACAGTATGCAGTACCAGGAAGATTTTTCTATAGTTTTACAGGATGTAGACCTCTTTGACCCTACCAACTAACAGAATGTTCTGCTCATCGACACGGATGACTGTGCATAGTACTGCATCTCAGTCCCGGTGGAGTTTAAACTCTTTAAAAGTTGATCTAGGTTTGACTCCTGTAAAACTCTTCAAAGCAAGAACCTTCAAACCTGGCCTCGACTCTCGTCAAGCTGACACGGGTTCTGCGTAAGCACATTTTAATAGCAGACTTGCTATTGCTAACATGACCACATCACTCACACCATGCCTAAATCCTTACAAACCACACTATGAGCAAGGTCACAGCACAGCCTACCCACACCTAAACTAGTTCTAAGATTTGGGATCATTAAAAGTATCATGAAAACAAAAAACAGGGCATATATATTACAACATGCATCGAGGTTTCTCCATTTATAATCTTACAGATTTTATAATCTTACAAATGACACATCATAGTAATAAATTCATAGGGCCAGGTAAAGTTTGAGGGAGAATCCATAGAAAATAGAATAAACTAATGAGACACATTCAGTTTTTAGAAGGTGGAAAATTAAACAAATTATTTTGCTAAATGAGACCACTATTCAGCTTAAGAAGTGCAGAAATGTAGTGCCCACATATAAAGTAGTGCCATTACACTCCAGTAGGGCTGGATTATGGTTTTTGGGGGCCTCTGAAAACAAAAATTGGTGGTGTTCCCATCCCACCTCTGGAACACAGACTTGATTCTTTATTTCTGATTCTCTGATTCTCTATTTCTGATTCTCTTTTGCTGTCACATATAAAGTCTATAGTCTTGAGTAGTTGTCTGTAGATCATATATAAATAATCGCTTGCCTTGGCCAACGGCAGACTCATGTCTGCCGAAAGCTTGATCTGCCATGCTGGACTTTTTTGGTCCACCATTGTCTGTGTAAATAGCAAACAAATAAGTATTTGTTATATTCAACATAAGACTTATATTTGCTGGATTTAAATGTAAAAAAATGCATTGTTAGGTATGATTGGCTACATTTCATCAATCACGCCAAACTGTGCAAGCTCACTGTGGATTTTCTTTAAACAACAAACAATCTATGAACTGCCATGGTTTTATCCAGATCGTTAACAAACTATGATCTGCCATGGTTTTATCCAGATGGTTCTAACAAATGAGTACGAACAATCCCCTGAGAATATGATTGACCATGTTGAGCCACTGTAAGTCTCAAGTCTATGGGTAGCCTTACACTTCAATAGAAAGACACATATGAGAAGTCACATCTCCACCACTTCACCAAATTACCATCTAAGAGGAAGGGCGGTGGAGGCTCACTTGGTCTCTAAGGTGGTGGAGGCACCAGGGTATAAGGCTCTTGGGACCTCCCTTTAATCCAGCTCAGGCCACACAGTACCCAATCTGTGGCCAAAAATTACCACAACTATCTCCTACAAATACATTTGAGATGACCTCTAAAGGAGAAAGTTTTGAACAGGTGGGGATGGAGTGGTGAAAAACCTTGAATGATTTAGTACCCTTGATATTTTTCCCCTTTTTACCTATGCTACAGCATTATTCATAACATGCATCCTATATTTCATTTGGGGGTCGGTTGTAATGTCCTGGAGATATCACCTGAGATATACCTTAGGGTCTATTCACACGGCAAAATTTGCCTCAAATTAAAGTCCATAGACTTCTATGGGATTCCCCACTCCCATTCACACTTCTGAATTTCCGCTTGTTGAGTTCCTTTAGTGGAAATTCTGAAGTGTGAATAGGAGTGCGGAATCCCATAGAAGTCTATGTGCTTTAATTTGAAGCGGAATTCTGCAAGCGTAAATTCTGCTGTTTGAATAGACCCTAAGGCTAGGTTCACACTGGAGAATCTCTGGGCAGAATTTCTGCAGGAGATCCCATGGGCGGCGCTAGGACTGAGCGGACTGCATTGCTGCCCCCATAGACTGCATTGCATTTCTGGGTAGATCTTTTGGAGGGTCTGCTCAGAAATGCATTGAGTTCTATGGGGACAGCAATGCAGTCCGCACGGTCCTAGTGCCGCCAGCTCGATCTCTAGCATGAAATTCTGCCCGGAGATTCCTCAGTGTGAACCCAGCCTAAGACACAGCTTCTCTTCACTCCTGCAGGTTCGGGCCCTTTATTATTGCCCAACCCCTTATCATGTGCTCACTTCTCCAAAAAAGATAAAACTCTGTGTCCTGCGGCTATTTGCTGATTTTGGAGGAATGTGTTTGTTACGGGTTACAGCCACACATTCACATTCCTCCAGTAACCTGAGCTCTTGACACATTTCTGAGGCCTTAGTGAGAGGTCACATTGTTATCATCCTACCAATAAGTATGTGCAATGGAAGTGGAGAAGTTTATCATGAAAGCCAGAGACTGTGTGGCTGCATGAACCTGAGAAGTACCACAAATCACAATGTCAACTGAGAGCCAACTACGTCATGATTCTGGATTATAGGAGTCAATTCAGGTGAATCTACAGGGCCCAGAGCTCAGTGTATTGTTTGGGGGGCATGTATGCTCTTTATAATCTGTATAACCCATAGACACCAATACTTAAAAATAGTTTTCTAATAATTCATTATGATGGCATCTTTTGTCCTCTTATCTTCAGCCTCTTCCTAACACGACCACAGAGTTAAATATAGCAGCCAAGGGTCTAACAAAGACCCATCATATGTAGGAGCCCCATTTTTTTTTGACTTCCCTACTACGCACGTTGTGCATCAGTGTGTAATCTGTGCGCCCATGAAACCACACACAAACCACTCCCAAAACACACCAACTCTATGCGCTGCACTTATGTAAAGCTCCGCCCATGTTCACTTCTATGGATTTACTGTGAGACGCACGCTGCTCAGTAAATCTACCGGACCTGAAGCCTTCCGTGCTCCTGGCGTAATCTAATCTAAAATAATCTAAGTTAGTGTGGATTTCAGCAACAATTTATGCCTGTGCTCAGGTGCAAATTTTGCTTAAAGGGTACTCCTCCCCTAGGCATCTTATCCCCTATCTAAAGGATAAGGGATAAGATGTCTGATTGAGCGGGTCCGCACTTGTTTAGAGTGTCGGGTGCAGTGTCGGAGACTTGTGACGTCACAGCCGCACCCCACTCGTGACGTCATGGCCACGCCCCCTCAATGCATGTTTATAATAGGGGACGTGATGGCCGTCACACCCCCTCCCATAGACTTGCATTGAGGGTGCATGATGTCCCAAGCGGGGCGTGACCGTGATGTCACGAGCCTCTGCCCCGCATAGCCAGTCATCCGGCATGGAGCAAAAATTGCTCCGTGCACCGGTTGTCTGGGGTGCCGCAGTGGAGATCATGGGGGTCCCCAGCGGCGCCCCCCCCCCCCCCCCCCGCGATCAAATATCTTATTGGATAGGGGCTAAGATGTCTAGGGCCAGAGTACCCCTTTAAAGACTGATGTGCAAAACCAAGCCCCAGCTTCCTTCAAGTGGCATATATGAAAAAAACTTATATTTTTGCGCAGACATCTGTGACACAATCTACGCCACTCATGCAGCTTAATGCATAGATGGCTGCTTTTCTATAGACTTTAATAGAATACATTATTAGGGATCGTTCACACTGCCGCCATGTTCAGCTAGGGATGGATGCTAATCGGAGAAGAAAATATAAAATACCAAACACCCAACAGGCCCCATTCATGTCAATGGGATCCATCGGAACTCAGTGTTCTGAGTCTGTTTGGTGCAAACGGACCCAAAACGGATCAGAGCACAATTGCAGTGTGAAACTATTCTTATACTTTTTGTTTTTAAAAACTGTTACTTTTCATATCTATTTTACTGCCCTTTTTTTTGTACATGTGCAATGTGTGAACCCCAGCCTTAAGTGCAGATTTGGCAACATACACGGAACAGTGTTAAATCTGAACTAGAACAGAATTTCTTAATTTTGTAATTAATCTCATTTTTCACATAGTGATTGCATACCGAGCCCATCCCATCATAGACAACCTGTCTAGAATGTCTAATGTTGTGCCCGGACATGGAGCCCATTTGTTATTGGTGAAGGGGGGTTGATAAAATAGTACATTTTTTTCCTCTGTGTTCATCATCCTTGTCCTGCTTTATCCTCTTAGTGACCTTTACGGGATATGAACATTTTCTATAAACTAATCTTAGTAACCTGGACAGTTCAGAACAATGAATATATTATGTATCACATCTGTCTTTACATAGAACTGTAGACATAGGACTTACCTGTCCAATGCAATAAAGGGTTGTCCAGCAAGAACCACATTATTTTACCCTCAGGAGCTTGTGACTGTGCCTGGTGCATGTTATAGAGCAGGAGGAGCTAAGAAGATTGATATATAGTTTTGTGGGGAAAGTTCTGGGCTAACTTGTCATTTCTTCATGTAATTCTCTGCACATTCTGGATTAAAGGCTTAGCACACGCTCCATGCACTCTCTATGGAGGTGTGTGAGATACCCGAGTACATCACTCTCAGATGTCAGACCCCCTGCGATCAGATCATAAACCTATCCCTTATTCTTTGGGACTGCCCACTTGACTACTTGACCCAGAATATGCAAAGTGGTGAAATGGGCGGTCAACATGATACCTGCAGTTTGTACTGTATTGTATATATCATCTGCTCAGCTCCTCCTGCTCTATAACATGATACCTGCAGATTGTACTGTATTGTATATATAATCTGCTCAGCTCCTCTTGCTCTATAACATGATACCTGCAGATTGTACTGTATTGTATGTATTATCTGCTCAGCTCCTCTTGCTCTATAACATGATACCTGCAGATTGTACTGTATTGTATGTATTATCTGCTCAGCTCCTCCTGTTCTATAACATGATACCTGCAGATTGTACTGTATTGTATATATAATCTGCTCAGCTCCTCCTGTTCTATAACATGATACCTGCAGATTGTACTGTATTGTATATATCATCTGCTCAGCTCCTCCTGCTCTATAACATGATACCTGCAGATTGTACTCTATTGTATATATCATCTGCTCAGCTCCACCTGCTCTATAACATGATACCTGCAGATTGTACTGTATTGTATATATTATCTGTTCAGCTCCTCCTGCTCTATAACATGATGTCTGGAGATTGTACTGTATTGTATATATAATCTGCTCAGCTCCTCCTGCTCTATAACATGATACCTGCAGATTGTACTGTATTGTATATATCATCTGCTCAGCTCCTCCTGCTCTATAACATGATGTCTACGGAATAAATTGCATTATTAATGTGACAAATTCCCTTTAACACATAAATTGTACTGGTACTATAAATTCTATTATACTTTTCTCTGACTTCCGATTGACTTGGGGCAGTTTGCTGTCTGGACAAGATTCTTGCTTATTCTCCACAATAATATCTTCATCCACATTTTTTTTCTCTTAACTTTCAAAGAGTAAAAAGTTTTATTTTGCAAACGAATGAATAAATTCCAGCATCATGGGGCACTTTATGCAACTCAGTACTTCCCACACACAAATCTGCTGAGGGTATGTTTACTTTAAGATCTCCTCCAACAGGGCCCCGATGGAGAAGTTCTGCTGTTCCACACCACAAACCAGGAAGTCTTCTGGGGGGATTTGGGAGTGATCATATTTACCATTCATTGGTTAGAAGTTTTAGCATGTCTCAATGGAGTGACTCATGGCTCTAACACTATATAAGGGGCTCATACACAGTCAGCAACCAGCAGAGGATCAGTGCATAAGAAACCAAACATGACACCTAGAATATCAGCCATCATTGTGTTGTTGGCCGGTGTCACCTTTTGTTATTCCATCCCTATTCCGGTGGAGGACAGCGATGAAGTCAATGAGAAAGATCTTCGCTTTGCACAGGTATGCATGGTCCTTTTACATCTTATCTTTATATTCTCTCATTGCAAATGATACTTCTTGGAGTTATGTTGTTTAAGTATAGTGATTATAGCCTGTTTGCTTTTGTTATTGTATCTTAGACATTCATATTGAGGGACATTTATCAATGTTTGCTTATGTATTCTTTTTTTTAGTAATTTTTTCCTTACTTTTTTTTGCTTATGTGTGACTTATTTATCAACTGGTTTCAGCCTGTTGATAATTTTCTTTCACGTAAGCAATTTTTCCTTTTTTACTTTGGTAGTAGCTTTTTCTGCTCCATGTTTGAGCTGGAGTAAATTTAGTCAATTTTTAACCCTGTTGCGACTTTTTTTGCGCAGTTGCGACTGTCGCAGTTAATAAATACCAGACTACCCGTAGTCCATTTTAAAATTCTTACTACGTACGACAATTTTGTGACAATTATAGCAAAGAAAACCTGACTAAACCCGTTGATAAAAGTCCATAATTATGTCCATAAGCTATGGAGCTTAGGCTGCATTCACACCACGTTTTAACAATACAGTTTCCGTATCAAGTTTTTGATGAAAAACGTATTCCTCAAAACCTGACTAAACTGTATCAAAACGTGTGTACAAATTTTAACCCCTATAGAGTTAAAAACCGTATATGGAATGATGTCCGGTTGCATCCTTTTTTTAAGAAAAAAACTTATACGTTTTTAACTTTTCACTCCATTATGAATAAAGTTTCACTTGTTTGATTGAATACCCCCCCAAAAAAACTGTGCAAAGTAAAAAACCGTATGGTGCAAACCGGATGGAACCGTACACACATACGGTTCTCTATGGTTCCCATTGACTCCGATGTTAAAAAAACGTATATGGTTTCAATACGGTTTTTCACCGGGACCAAAAACCGTAGTAGGCTACAGTTTTGGGTACAGGAAAAAAACGGACAAAACCGTACAAGACGCAAAACGGATGCAACCGGATGCATCGTTTGGCATACGGTTTTCAATGGAGAGTCAATGCATACGGTTTTCAATACGGTTCTGTACGTTTTTCAAATTGAAAACGTATACGGGAACTGTATTGCAAAAACGTGGTGTGAATGCAGCCTTATTACACCTATCAGTATAAGGGGGTACCGATCCATGTTCGGCAAGGTTAGGTTGTTATGTTGTCCCGTGTGGGACTTTCTTCATTTAAGCCTATGGGTGTTACGGAAAGTGCGGGTCACCTCTCATTGAGGCTTGCCTAGAAAATTGGGAATTGAATCCCTATTCTGCTGAGAAGTTGGGGTCCCAAAAGTAGAACCCCCGTTTATCAGACATTAATCAATATCCTGTTGTTACACCATGTCGTTGATAGAAAAGCCCTTTAATAAGAATGGGGGAGATTTATCAAAACCTGTGCAGAGAAAAAGTGGTGCAGTTGCCCATAGCAACCAATCAGATTGCTTCTTGAATTCTTAAAAAAGGCCTCGGAAAAACAAAAGAAGCGATCTGATTGGTTGCTATGGGCAACTGCACCAATTTTTCTCTGCACAGGTTTTGATAAATCTCCCTCAGTAACCCTATTTTAGTATTGGGTTTATTTGAGGTGACTCGTTGAATAGAAACTCATTGAAAAGTTGAGCAATTGCCAATAGCCACCAATCCAGGTCCATATCTCATGTATTTTAGAGACCTGTTGGAAAATAAAAGCAGCGACCAAGTAGGGTTTCGGGATTTCCTCAGCCCTCTCAGAAAAGGTGGAGAGAACTTGCATAGTGATGTGCCCCCCACATAAGGTCGCCACCTTGCTGGTATTTTACTGGCACAGCCGGTATTTTGGCTACCCTGCCGGTATTTTTTATATTAAAAATAACGGCAATGGAATGGCCGGTATTTATCCAACCAATCCTCCAATTCCCAGAAAGTTGCACCTTATAGTATACTAGCGTTTCCTAACCAGAGCACATCCAGCTGTTGCAAAACTACAACTCCCAGCATGCCCAGACAGCCAACAGCTATCACGCCTCCTCCCATAGGCTTGCATTGAGGGGCGGAGCGTGACGCCATACGCTGCCGGCCGTGTGGTCGCCGGTAATCAGACCCGGAGCGAACACGCGCAAGAGAACTGATTACAAACGGGGTACCGCGTGCAAGATCACGGGGGTCCCCAGCTGCGGGACTCCCGCGATAAGGCATCTTATCCTCTATCCTTTGGATAGGGGATAAGATGTCTAAGCACCGGAGAACCCCTTTAAAGATGGTTGGAGTTATGGTGCGGTCACCAGGCCACGAGGAAGGCCTAATTTTTTTCTCTTTGCTATAGGTCTCCCTCATACCTGTCCATTATAATCTATTAAATACCCTTTTACTTCATCTCTAGAAATATCTAAGCACTTTGTACAGTTCTGCATCCAACCCCATTGGGTTTCTAAGAAAGAATGGAGCTAATAGTGTGGTGGCCCAGCTAAAGGAGATGCAGGCCTTCTTTGGTCTGGATGTGACGGGTAAGCTGGATGACGAAACGTTGGAAATTATGAAACAGCCAAGATGTGGAGTTCCAGATATAGGAGAATACAACTTCTTTCCAAGGAAACTTAAATGGCCACGACACAACCTCACCTACAGGTATCTCTATCATTGTTCTCCATTTACTCTGTCTATACTAGAATGGGTCAATATTGTAAGCTTCATTGTATATTAAAGGGGTGGAAAACTTTTTTTTTATTTTTTATGTACTGGTGCCAGAAAGTTAAACAGATTTGTAAATTACTTCTATTAAAAAATCTTAATCCTTTTAGTACTTTTTAGCAGCTGTATGCTACAGAGGAAATTCTTTACTTTTTGAGTTTTTTTTTGTCTTGTCCACAGTGCTCTCTGCTGACACCTCTGTCCATGTCAGGAACGGTCCAGAGCAGCATAGGTTTGTTATGGGGATTTTCTCCTGCTCTGGAAAGTTCTTGATACGGGCATCAGGTGTCAGCAGAGAGCACTGTGGAAAACACGAAAAAGAAATTCAAAAAAATAAAGATTTTCCTCTGTAGCAAACAGCTGCTAAAAAGTACTGAAAGGATTAAGGTTTTTTAATAGATGTCATTTACAAATCTGTTTAACTTTCTGGCACCAGTTCAGATCCCCCACGATCTCCCGAACGGCACCCCGGCTCCCTGCATGAAACGAGCATTTTCGACCAACGTAGGAAGCGGCGGCCAACATGCATTTCTATGGCATAGCTGGAGATTGACGAAAACATTGCTTCGGCTCTCCCATAGGGCTGCATGGAGGGGGAGTGTCGGCCGCCGCTTCCTGCGTTGGTCGAAAATGCTCGTTTCATGCAGGGAGCCGGGGTACCGTTCAGGAGATCACGGGGGACCCCAGTGGTCGGACCCCCCGCGATCTAACACTTATCCCCTATCCTTAGGATAGGAGATAAGTTGTTACATCCCGGAGTTATCCTTTAAATTTTGAAAGTTTATCCACCCGTTTATTTTTACTTAGAACTTTTTAATATAGTGATAGACGGTAGAAAACATATAGTTTGAATATTTACGAGGGGAGATGTGCAGCCGACAAAAGAGGATTTTTTTTAGCAGGTCAGAACAAAGCGTTCAAATGAGTGTAAGGCTAAGTTTCCACTTGTTTTTTTTTTTCTGGCAGTTTTTGGATATCTGCCACTGAAGTTTTTAAGCCAAAGCCAGAAGTGTACCATATTTTTCGCTGTATAAGACGCACTTATACGGCGAAAAATTGGTGCTTCTTATAAGGCGAATACACACCTATCACGGCGGTCCCTGCGCCTATCAACGGCCGGGACCCGCGGCTAATACAGGACATCACAGATCGTGGTGATGCCCTGTATTAACCCTTCAGACTCGGCGATTAAGGCTGACCGCCGCGTCTGATGCGAAAATAACACTAACCCGGCTGTTCAGTTTGGCTGTTCGGGACCGCCGCGGTGAAATCGCGGCATCCCGAACAGCTTACAGGACACCGGGAGGGACCTTACCTGCCTCCTCGATGTCTGCTCCGTGCTGGGATCCCCTGCATGGCCAGCACTCTCCTTCGTCGTCATCACGTCGTCGCGCACACCGTCCCTTCATACAATAGAGCGATACCGGAGAGTGAAGATACCAAGCAGCAGAGACGTTCCGGAGAGACGGGGACACCCCGGGGACGTGGCGACAGCGATGGAGGGCGACATCCAGGGCAGCGGTGACGGGTCAGGAGCGGCGGGGACACGTGAGTACTACCTCCTATACCAGTGGTCTTCAACCTGCGGACCTCCAGATGTTGCAACATCTGAAGGTCCGCAGGTTGAAGATCACTGTACTATACTTTACATTGTATTTGTTTCAGAGTCTTTATTTTCTAGATTTTTATCCTATAAAATTTTGTGCGTCTTATATGACGAAAAATACGGTATTCAAAAGGAAGGAACATGTAAAGGAAGGACTTACACTTCTCCTTCTCCTCCACTTCTGACTTTGGCTATGTTCACACTGTTTGGGTGTTACTCACCGAGCGGCAGGAAGAGGCTCCCCCACACCCGTCCCTCCCGCATCGGCTCCCGGCTCACGCCTTGTAGTGGTGAAACAGCTGGAGGCACCCTGTTAGGAGAACTAAGGGCGGAAGTTGGCCCCCCCAGCAGGCATCAGTGACGTGGTGCCTGCTGGGGAAGTCTGCCTTGTAGTGAGCACACTACCAGGCAGACTAAATGCCATTTTAAAAATAGTTAAAAAATAAAGGCAGGGAGGGTGTTAGGGATAGAAGGGCAATAGGCAGGGACAGAAAAAAAAAACATGATCGCGGGAGCTACCCTTTAAGTCATTTTATGATATAGAGCAGTGTTTTCCAAACTTTGTGTTTACAGCTGCTGCGAAACTACAACTCCCAGCATGCCCGGACAGCCTTCGGCTGTCCGGGCATGCTGGGAATTGTAGTTTTGCAACAGCTGTAGACACACTGTTTGGAAAACACTGATATAGAGTTAAAAGTTTAATCCTCCTTTTTACAAACCTATTAGGGGAATGTGTTTTCTGGCCAGTAACTCTATTTATTACGTTTTTATTTTCTAGAATTGTTAACTACACCCCAGATTTACCACCCGCAGACGTGGACAGGGCTATTAAGAAAGCATTGAAAGTATGGAGTGATGTCACCCCATTAAACTTTACCAGACTGCGCTCCGGCACTGCTGATATTATGGTTTCCTTTGGAAAAGAAGGTACGTAATTCGTAAGATTACAATGAAGATTCCCATTGGAGACACTTTATTGGAGAACTGCAATTTTAAAGGAATACTGTATTGTAGGAATACTGTAGTGCTCTCTGCTGACACCTCTGTCCATGTCAGGAACTGTCCAGAGCAGGAGAGGTTTGCTATGAGAATTTGCTGCTACTTTGGACAGTTCCTGACACAGACAAAGGTGGCAGCAGAGAGCACTTTGGTCAGACTGGAAAAAAACTACAAATCTTCCTCTGGAGCATACAGCAGCTGATAAGTACTGGAAGGATTAAGATTTTTATATAGAAATAATTTACAAATCTGTTTAACTTTTTGGCACCAGTTGATTTGGAAACATTTGTTTTTCACCGGAGTACCCCTTTAACGTTGGATGGTCCCTCCACATGTATGGTGTGCCATGTTATGTGTTAAGCCTATCAGGCTGTATTTGTGCGAGAGGCCTGAATATCTTCTGCCTCCTGCACTTCTGGGGGGGGGGGCATTAAGGAATTGTGTGTAGGAGGCAGGGGTGTATAACACGCGGGGCGTACGTAATGTTTTTGCGGACCCCTCCCAACCCTACATTTTTCAATTTATCCATTACAGGGTATGCCCTCTAAAGGTCTGCCCTCCATTGCAGTTATGAGCACAAATCTGACCGCTTTGTTAAAGGGGTACTCCGGTGGAAAACTTTTTTTTTTTCTAATCAACTGGTTCCAGAAAGTTAAACAGATTTGTTAATTACTTCTATTAAAAAAATCTTAATCCTCCCAGTACTTTTTAGGGGCTGTATACTACAGAGGAAATGCTTATCTTTTTAGATTTCTCTGATGTCATGACCACAGTGCACTCTGCTGACCTCTGCTGTCCATTTTAGAAACTGTCCGGAGCAGCATATGTTTGCTATGGGGATTTTCTCCTGCTCTGGACAGTTCCTAGAATGGACATCAGAGGTCAGCAGAGAGCACTATGGTCATGACATCGGAGAAATCTAAAAAGATAAGCATTTACTCTGTAGTATACAGCCCCTAAAAAGTACTGGAAGGATTAAGATGTTTTAATAGAAGTAATTTACAAATCTGGAACCAGTTCATTAAAAAAAAAAAAAATAATAATAAGTTTTCCACAGGAGTACCCCTTTAAGTTAAATGTTTTTCATACAGGTATGTATGTATCATTATTATCACAAGCATGAGTGTGAAGCCCCGAGTACAAGGCCAATCACATAGATACAGTGTAAGGGGCTTACCTGTCCTTGCTCCACCGACTTTTTCTATTTACCGATCAACAATGATGAGGAGGAGTTTGAATGCAGCAGTGGCTTCTTTCAAAGTCTGTAAAATTGAATGGCTAATCTATCTCTGCACATGGCTATCACTGTCAGCCCCATAGACTTTCAATAAAACCACAGTGGGCATGCCCAACTGCTCTTGTATTAAAGGGGTACTCCACTGCCCCAGCGTTCGGAACATTTTGTTCCGTACGTTGGTTGCAGGCTGCGGGGGTCATGACATCACGACTACGCCCCTCATGATGTAACACCACACCCCCTCAATTCAAGTCTATGGGAGGGGGCGTGGCGGCCGCCGCCACGCCCCCTCCCATAGACTTGCATTGATGGGGTGTGGTGTGGCGTCACGAGGAGTGTGGCCGTGATGTCACGACGCCCGCACGCAGCGTTCTGAACAAAATGTTTCCAACGCTGGGGCAGTGGAGTACTCCTTTAAAACTCCCCCTCACTGTGGATGGGCAGTGATGAGGAAGATGGGTCTCACAATTTAGGGGTCTGTGAGTGTCTGGCTCTGGTTAAATTTACAATAAAACCTCTTTGAGAAGACAATTGAAATTGAAAGGTGGTCTTCTATGGGGGTGGTCTTCATGAAAATGGCACCATGGAGAAAGTAGGGTAGACAATCTATTGCATAAAATTTCACTGTATGTAACTTTACCACATAATGGGATATTTATCAATACCTGTGCAGAGTAAAGGTTGCCCAGTTGCCCATAGCAACCAATCAGATTGCTTCTTTCATTTTTCAAAGGCCTGGTTAAAAATGAAAGAAGCAATCCGATTGGTTGCTATGGGCAACTGCACCGCTCTTCCTCTACACTGGTTTTGATAAATATCCTCAAAGGGGGAGATTTATCAAAACCTGTGCAGAGGAAAAGTTGCTGAGTTGCCCATAGCAACCAATCAGATCACTTCTTTCATTTTTAACAAGGCCTCTGCAAAATGAAAGTAGTGATCTGATTGGTTGCTATGGGCAACTCAGCAACTTTTCCTCTTGACAGGTTTTGATAAATCTCCCCCATTGTGTTGTTTTTGCCCACTCTTTGGTTCGCCATGCCTACTCATGTGTCAGAAGGAAAATCGAATTGTCTGGCTTTTTTTTTTTTTTAACCCATTCACTCCCAAGGTGTCTTTAGATACTGATTTTTTTTTTCTTTTTTCTAGAGCATGGAGACTACTACCCCTTTGATGGCCCCAATGGTTTGCTAGCTCACGCTTTTCCCCCTGGAGAGAAAATTGGAGGAGACACTCACTTTGATGATGACGAAATATTCACCAATGACTTTAAAGGTACATCCCGGTTCAATTCTAAAAAATCAGTTCTAAACATTGATCATTTATCAGATCCATCTGTACAAAATCTTTGGGGGGGTTGGGGTTGTTTGGGGGAAAAAAAAAAAAAAGAAAGAGAAAGGTTCTCACGTCAAGACAAAGCAACTTAATTGAATCTAGTATCCATACACTAATGCTATAGAAAGATAAATCTTAATTCCTATTCATCTAGGTCAGTTTTCTCCACTGTAACCAGCAGCAGCTGGGAAGCCACTGGTTGGAGACCCCTGATGTACTTATTCCAGTACTAACAAACCAACAGAATCAATGGAGTCCCTTAAATGACTATATAAATATTAATTTTATTGATATGCATAAAATAACAGCAATAAAAAGGAATAGCATAACAAAAAAAAAAAAAAAAAAACACAGCGACTTCACCGGAACCACTGCATAAAAGATAGATGGTAGAATGTGGGTAGGAGTTACTCTGGCATGTAATACAATACAGAAAAGGGAGCAAACAGCACAATGCATAACATGAGTAAATATAAGTATGAAAAAGGATAAAGTGCCTTATGCCTAAAGTGCCCATAAGTATTACAAAGTAAAAGTTACATCAGTGCATAACCTAGAAGGTATACTACCCAGACAGAGCAGGAGAAATACAGTGCAGGGACCAAGATGGCGCCACTCCAACGCGTGTTTCGGCAAGCTGATGTTCGTCGGGGAGTACTAGTAGTTATGGTCATGGCTTTGGTCATACTTTACCCATGAGATTAGTGGAGGAGGTAATTCTGATATTTGATGCTATAATGGGAAACATCTTTAACACAGTAACTGAGGATTTGATGATTTATAAGTAACTACCATAGAAATACATTGGATGAATAACTAAAAGTGAATGTAACTATTTTGCAGGCTATAACCTGTTTATTGTGGCTGCGCATGAATTTGGCCACGCTCTGGGCCTTGACCATTCCAGAGATCCAGGATCCTTGATGTATCCAGTTTATAGTTACGCGGATACCACCGGCTTCGTTCTTCCTGATGATGATGTGCAAGGGATTCAAGAACTATATGGTGACTATAGCATCTTGTGTTCATTTCTTTAGGCCATATTTAAGATTAAAGGGGTTATCCAGGAAAAAACTTTTTTTTATATATCAACTGGCTCCACAAAGTTAAACAGATTTGTAAATTACTTCTATTAAAAATTCTTAATCCTTCCAATAATTATCAGCTGCTGAAGTTGAGTTGTTGTTTTCTGTCTGGTAACAGTGCTCTCTGCTGACATCTTTGCTTGTCTCGGGAACTGCACAGAGTAGAAGAGGTTTGCTATGGGGATTTGCTTCTACTCTGGACAGTTCCCAAAACAGGTGTCATCAGAGAGCACTTAGACAGAAAAGAACAACCTTAACTTCAGCAGCTCATAAGTACTGAAAGGATTAAGATTTTTTAATAGAAGTAATTTACAAATCTGTTTAACTTTCTGGAGCCAGTTTTATATATATATATATATATATATATATATATATATATATATATAAAAGTTTTTCCTTGATAACCCCTTTAACATATGAATCTATGATACCGTTAGTTCAGGTCAATAGACCTGCGGTCAGGCTAGGTCTTGTGTCTGTAATGATAAAATGTGGCCCCGTGATGCCTTTCTGTATGTGGTATGGTTTGCATAGGGAAGCATTTGTTTAATAAATTTTTACATCTATTCTAGGACCTGGTCATAGAGACCCAAACCCAAAACACCCAAAAACACCTGAAAAGTGTGACCCAGACCTAGAGATTGATGCAGTCACTGAACTAAGAGGAGAAAGGTTTATCTTTAAGGACAGGTTGGTAGAAAGCATTGATTTTGATTTTATTTGTTTATATTAGTTGTTGTTAAAAAGGTTGTGCCATTTATTATGGCAAAATTTTTTTTTTATATATTAACTGGCTCCAGAAAGTTAAACAGATTTGTAAATTACTTCTATTAAAAAACTTAATCCTTTCAGTACTTATGAGCTTCTGAAGTTAAGGTTGTACTTTTCTGTCTAAGTGCTCTCCGATGACACGTGTCTCGGGAAACGCCCAGATTAGAAGCAAATCCCCATAGCAAACCTCTTCTAAACTGGGCGTTTCCCGAGACACGTGTCATCAGAGAGGACTTAGACAGAAAAGAACAACCTTAACTTCAGAAGCTCATAAGTACTGAAAGGATTAAGATTTTTTAATAGAAGTAATTTACAAATTTTCAGTGCAGTGAAGGAATATGAATAATTGGCACTCACCAGTCTTCTCTAAAAACAGCTTCTTTATTGAAATATACTCACAACATGAAATGCAGTCAGGGAGAGGGATCGGTGCAGGGGGGGTAAGTAGTTGGACAACTACTACTTACCCCCCCCCCCCCCTGCACTGATCCCTCTCCCTGACTGCATTTCATGTTATGAGTATATTTCAATAAAGAAGCTGTTTTTAGAGAAGACTGGTGAGTGCCAATTATTCATATTCCTTCACTGCACTGAAGATTTGAACTTTGTTATTCAATCAGAGCACCACCACATCCCTATGGATTTTCCTAGTTTAGTCCGGTTTAGCCAGTCACAGCAGTGCCGAATATCACACCTTCATTTTTTCTAATTTACAAATCTGTTTAACTTTCTGGAGCCAGTTGATATATATAAAAAAAAGTTTGTTTTCCTGGAATACCCCTTTAAGGCCAGTACACTACCAATAGAGGCATTACCAATTGATAGCTTGTGCTCTGGTGGACCAGGGGCATCCATGTATTACATAGATTTCTTTGTTATACTACATTAGCGGAAATGGCTGTAGAAATGCCTTGCTATGGATTCCACTTACCTGCCCCTCTGGGGCTGTCTCTTATATTAAAGGGATACTCCCCACCACTGGGACCCCTGCAATCTCTGTGCAGCACCTGACATTAATTTAGGATGCTGAGTGCAGGCGGCGGGGGTCATGACGGGCACGACACTCGTGACATCACACCACGCCCCCTCAATGCAAGTCTATAGGAGGGGGGGTGGCGGCCACCATGCCCCCTCCCATAGACTCACATTGAGGGGGTGTGGCGTTGGGCATGGTCCAAACATTGGGGCAGCGGAGTGCACCTTTAAAGGAGGTGTACCAAGACAGCCCCTGTCCCTGTGACTTATTGGTGCATATTGACATTCTAAAGGCATCCCCTGCTTTAGGACTCTTCTCATAAGAGAGAACAGACAGCTGCTATTAAAGAACAACTCCGCCAGACCAGGCCTAAACCTCAGTTACATGGTAGCCCGTTTATTTGAATGGGAGTGATGCAGTCCTTTCTTTGTTTCTTCTGTATATGACCCTGACACTAGTTACCCTTACAATATATATATATTTTTTTTATAGTGATGAGCAGCAGGGGCCATATTCAAATTCTCTATATTTTGCAAATATATTGACGATTATTCGTCCTATGTTCGCAAAATTCACATATTCACTATGTTTATTCACTTTTTTTTCCATGCGAAAAATTTGCATGGAAAATTATCATAAAAATTTGCATGTGGAAAAATGTACAATTTGCATGGAAAATTTGCATAAAAATTTGCATGTAAAAAAAAAAGAATATTCGTCATTACGAATATATAGCACTATATTGTAAATATTCGCGAAATTGCGAATTGCCGATATTCGAGATAAAAATTCGCATTACGAATATTCTTGCTCAACACAAATTTTTTATTCTCTTTTTTTTTTGTCCAGGTTCTTTTGGAGGGTTCATCCACAGATGACAGATGCAGAGTTAGTTTTGACTAAGTCTTTTTGGCCTGAACTTCCAAACAAAATTGATGCTGCTTATGAATATCCACAGAAGGATCTGGTATACATATTTAGAGGTGTGGATCAACTTTGCTATTACAGTGAAATCTCTTTAAGCTGACCACACAGATGTGCGCAAAAAAGTTTTTTTTTTTATGGGTGTGGTTAAATTAAAGAGAAATGTATACAGGAAATAGGATAAGGTGTTTAAAGGGGTTATCCAGGAAAAAAAACTTTTTTTCTTATATATGAACTGGCTCCAGAAAGTTAAACAGATTTGTAAATTACTTCTATTAAAAAATCTTAATCCATCCAATAATTATCAGCTGCTGAAGTTGAGTTGTTCTTCTCTGTCTGGCAACAGTGCTCTCTGCTGACATCTCTGCTTGTCTCGGGAACTGCACAGAGTAGTAGAGAAGTTTGCTATGGGGATTTGCTTCTACTCTAGACAGTTCCCGAGACAGGTGTCATCAGAGAGCACTAAGACAGAAAAGAACGACTCAACTTCAGCAGCTCATAAGTACTGAAAGAATTAAAAAATAATAGAAGTAATTTACAAATCTGTTTAACTTTCTGGAGCCAGTTGATCTATAAAAACAAGTTTTTTCCTGGATAACCCCTTTAATGGAGTCAACAAACATATACAGCAGTGGTCTTCAACCTGCGGACCTCCAGATGTTTCAAAACTACAACTCCCAGCATGCCCGGACAGCCGTTGGCTGTCCGGGCATGCTGGGAGTTGTAGTTTTGCAACATCTGGAGGTCCGCAGTTTGAAGACCACTGATATACAGCATATAGATAATGATAAAAGAGCCCCAAAAAAAAAGATATCCTTTGTTGTGTGTCAAATCACTGGTCCCCAGCATCATTCTCCCTTTGTTTCTAGTCCTCAGCAAGGCTACCCATCTCATTCCTAGTCCACACTATGGTTCCCCATATTATTTCTGGTCCACAGCATAGTTCACCATCTCATTTCTAGTCCAGCGCATAAAACAAAATGCAGAGGCGCTCCATGGTGCAGGCTTGCTACAAGCTAAGGACACGGGGGGCTGACTGCACCCTTCCTATGTGGATGTGTAGAGCGGCAAACGACTTCAGCAGTGATCAGGAATACACCGGTGCTGTACAGGACTTCATACATGGGAGCCACCAGGTAACGTATAAAAACTTTACTAGAGAACCATGCAACGTGTTTCACCGCACAAGCACAGCTTCTTCAGGGATATCAGGTATTCCGGAGGAATTTAACCCTTTCAATTTCAATGCAATATCTCAATACAACAAATACAATATAAAGACATGAAAAAAATGCATACATATTAAGTATGAAAAAAGGCCATTAAAAAAAAGAAAAGAAAAAACGTACATATAAAAATTATCTTAAAAATATATGAATACTTATATATGTGTATTCACCTCCATGCACTTACATAAAATAAAAGGGAGAGAAAAGGGGAAAAAAAACAAAAAAAAAAAAAAACAACACAGCATAGATGGATATATTGATGCGGACACTACTTATATAACTACCCTAGAATAGAACATCAGATTAACGTACATTTTCGATGGTTAACGTACATTGTGATGGTCTCATTTAGACCATTGGGGGTTAACGTAGCCAACTTATGGATCCAAAAAGATTCACGATTGATTAAACGTTGGAATCTGTTTGGACTCCAGTATAACCCCTTTTAGTGATTCCAGATTTTGTTGGTGTACATAGTTTTTATACGTTACCTGGTGGCTTCCGTATCTGAAGTCCTGTACAGCGCCGGTGTATTCCTGATCACTGCTGAAGTCGTTTGCTGCTGTAGTCCAGAGCATGGCTTCCCGTCTTGTTCCTCTACTTAGTATGGCTCTTTATTTCATTTCTGGTCCCATCTTCCTGATCCGAATGGTGGTCCAATATTTTAGTCCTGGCTCCTAGCATGGCTCCCCAAGTCTGTTTTGGTCCCCAGCATAGCTCCCCATCTCATTCCTGGCCCCCAACGTGGTATCCCATGTCTTATTATTGGTCCTCAGCATGACTCCTCTCCCCAGTGCAAGACGTGGGTTGCATCCTCCAAGCCTCTGACAGCCTCCCTCCTTCTGCCTCCTATCCAATTGCCAACATCTCTCAATATGCCCACTCCCCTCATTAAAATTCATAAGATCCCTACGCCCATGTGATTGTGAGGTGGGCAGGAGGATGGAGGCAGGCATGCTGGGTCCCACCTCCATTACACAAAGCAAGCCATTTCCACATTAGCAATACAACGAACATCTCCGATGGCCCATCTGGGTAAGTGATACCTCATTGTAATCCAGCTTCCCCACACTATAACCCTGTGTATTGGGTTTCATGTGGGTGAACCCACTGTCAGTTTCCCTTTAAATTCTGTTGGCTCTGACGAAGCCATTCATCAATGTTATAATTATTCAGCAAGAATTTTATGTTATTTTCTAAAATATTTTAATCTTGTCTTTTCAGGGAAAAAGTTTTGGGCTCTCAATGGATACGATATAATGGAGGACTATCCTAAAAAATTATATGAGCTTGGTTTTCCAAAAACTCTGAAATCTATAGATGCAGCTGTTCATAATGATGCAAATGGCAAAACATATTTCTTCACTGGAGAAAAGTATTGGAGGTAAGAAAACCAATAACGTCATTAGATTTACTACATCCTTAATTTCTTATTAATCCCAAGAGAGATTGTCCAAGTGCATAGAGTGATAAAGTCTCTTACCCAGGATCCCCTCTTGGTCTGTAGGACCTTGTACATTCCTGCATTACGTGGACAACCTATTGACTTCAGTGGGCACAGTCAGCGTAATGTTTAATATCCCCTTTGGTGGCGCTGTAGTGAAGTATGATAACTGGAGATTGGTCTGGTGGGGGGTGTATGGTAGCCAGACTCAGTCTTTATTCCATGTACAGTACAAATTTGGCATTACATTTGGCCATGGAACCATTGGTACGACCATTTCTTCAACGTGTCCCAAGAACCATTTTTCAACACGACAATCCCAGACTGCATGTTGCTCATTCTACTGTGAGGAGCCTGAGTGAGCTAAATGTGCTACCATGGCCTACAGCGTCACTGGACTTCTCTGGTCTTTCATAGAGCACATATGGACTTTCATTGGTCGGCAATTGCAAAGGGAGCTGCCAGGAGAAGATCCTGATGATTTACATCTACATCAATTATCTTAGTGCATTTAGAGTGGCAGGCTATTCCTTAGGCAGCCATTGATAACCTCATTTATAGCATGCCAAGGCGTGTAAGTGCGTGGATTTCTGTGCATGGCGCTCATACTCCATACTGAATAAATTGAGGTTTTTGTTGAATGTTTGTTCATTTTTTCATCACTCACATATCCCTACCATGTCAATCGATCCTGTAATTTCCATAATTCCATCACTTTTTCTTCTTGGTATTGCAATTTCAATGTAATGTTGAGGAGTAGATATAGTATATGAGATGAGTATATATATATATATATGTGTGTGTTAATGATTCATCTTTTCTGTTCCAGCTATGATGAAGAAAGTATGAGAATGGATAAAGGATACCCCAGGCTGATAGCAGATGACTTCCTAGGTATTGGGGAAAAGGTGGACGCAGCTTATCGAAGAAATGGTAAATATGGGGCTACTGTTTTAATGATTATATCTCCTTAGAGTGTACTATAGTGTATGACAATTTATCCCCTATACAAAGGACTGCTCAGACCCCCAGCGATCTCCTGCACTACACCACAGCTGTGGCCGATGCACCCCCTCCATGCATCTCTATGGGAAAGCCGGAGATACAGCATTCGTGTATCTCCGGCTCTCCCATAGACATACATGGAGGCGACGTGTTGATCATATTTTGTGCAGTAGTTGACAGTCACCTTGCACTGAGTGAAGATAGCTCCATGCACAAGGAGAGCAGGGTGCTGGGCAGGAGATAGTGGGAAGGTCCCAGCAGTTGGAACTTGATCACACACTTATTCCCTATCCTTTGGATAGTGGATAAATTGTCATACAATGCCATACTCCTTTATGGTGTTAAATCGCATTACTTAATTTAGGTTAATTCTTAGTCAGGTCTAGAAACCCTTTGACAAGAAATAAAAACCCAAAATACCAACCACAGTATAAATCTGGAATAGGCCAATGATTAGATCTGTGGATAGGCTGTAGAGATCAAGAAAATCTTTGGAGAAACTGATAGTGAGAATCTCCTAACATTGCATTACACTGGTTCAGCCTACTATGTTTAAAGTAGAATTATCAATATTTCTTCAATATGGGGTTAAGGCCATTTGGGCGCCTTTCAGCCCTCTCAGGTGATTGGAGGAATACATACAGTTCTGGTGGGGGCCTGGTGTTGTCATCATCACCATTGGCCATTATGGTCTTAAGGATGTTGACCTTGTCAACTTAATCAACCCATATAACAGAGACTGGTAACTCACTAGGGACTCAAGTGTTGGATCCCCAAAGGATTCTGAAAAAAGTAGTGATAAGAGACAGAGTCTTATGTGAGCTCTCATTCCATAGATACCATAACCACATATACCTCTATTTGTTGTAGGTTATATCTACTTCTTTAATGGACCCCTTCAATTTGAATACAGCACCTGGAGTAAGAAAGTGACCCGATTACTGAAGACCAACTCCATTCTTTGGTGTTAATTCTGGGCATAACCACTGTTCTCCATCACGGCAGACCGCTGAGGAGCCATGTGCCAAGTTTGCCGTCAGGAGCCTGTGCTTTATATGGCGCAGGATTTACAATGAATATTACTAATTTGTCTCATGGTCCATTCTGTACAACGCACAGACACTACAGACGTTCCTTGCTTGCTCTTTTATTTTGTATCATGTTGGTATGAGTGATGTTAGTTATTTATAGTTTTTATAACTTCCAGAAATCCAATATGTTACTATTCATTTTATTAGAAAATATGGAGTGAAGTACTCTGCACATTGTGTCACCATAGGGATTTTTGACAATGTGGGGGTAAAGTGCAACTTCAGTTTTTGAGTAAATGTTACCCAATTGCTATTGTGTGGTATAGGTGGTAGTCTAGCACCCACACTGATAAGCTGATTAAAGGGGCCACGGTGCTTGTGTGAGTGCTGCATCCTCTTCATTGCCTTCCAGGCACAGTTCCATACATGCAGCTTGTCCTATTGAAGTAGGGGATTTGAAGCTCTTTCTTAGAAAACAGAGCACTAACTCCCTATGGAGATATATTAACACATTAATCAGCTATTTTGGACACTTAAAGGACCCTGTTAGACCTCCATATATTTGGAGACCATTGTTGTAGACCATCTATATTAGTGGTCTCCAAACTATGGACCTTCAGATGTTTGGAGACCACTGCTGTAGACTGTAGACCAGTGGTTTCTAAACTGCAGACCTCAAACTATTGCAAAACTACAACTCCCAGCATGCTGGAAGTTTTAGTTTTTCAACAGCTGGAGGTCCACCGCTTGATCTGATCTAAAACAAACTTCTATCTTCCCATAGCTAATGTCTAATCTCCTGCATATATCAATGCATGTCCGCACTCTCAATATAGAAACCTATAAGTTATAGGGCAGAGCCCTTATTAACCATAATACTGCTGGCAGAGAACAAGCCGTGACCAAATTATTGGACCACTGTTTTGGATGATATTTTGGATGATATATTTTTTTAGCTATTTATTATATCTTGTTTTATGCAGTATAAGGTTTTTGGTCCAAACTTTGTTTCTTTTTTGGGGTTTATCGTATTCATAAGTATACTGTGTTTTTAATGTAGAATAATAACTTGTGTTTGTAGCATAAGTGTCGGTGTCAACTAAATTAACAACATCCATGATTTGGAAACTTTCACAAGTGCTGTCTATTCAATAGGAGCTTGTGATGACCCTGACTGCTTTCTTTCCTATGGACAGGCGACAGATCCACTTCAGTCACTTGTATGTTCACTCTTCATATGTTTGTATTTTTGCAATTTGAAAATAAAGACACCTTGTTTTTGATATTTTTGTGTAAATTCTTGAGGTAAACGCCACAACGTAAAAAAAAAATGCTTATAACACATTACAGGACCTTTGTGTGCTTTGCCAACTTCCCTGATGAAAGCAAAACCCAGGAATATGACTCCTTGGTTGGCAGCGAGTCCTGCTGTGTCCTTCCATAACCCAGTGTGGATAAAGCTGAGCGAGCGAAACATCGACTCCTCATACAGGAATTACTCAGCGTCTGCCGCTTTATTCACGAGTCAGGAAATCTAAGAGCAAAGTAGTATACGGCAATGGGCTACAGCAATTGCAGGCTCATGGAATCTGCAATTCTTCATTGTCTATCTACCTATTTATCTATCTATCAACAGTAATTACAAGAAAAGAGGTTCTGCAGCACTCCACCATGGGACTGGTGACCCATGTAAAGATTCAATGTGTCACCGGTCTCACACCGGCTTCTTCAAGCATACACGAGGTAGTAGGTGCATTTATATGGTGCAGAACTCAAACAATTACCGTAATATGATGTCAATAAGACAATTAGTGAATAAATCTTATAAAAAAGCAAGTACAGCTTATAAAAATTACAAAAGTTACAAAGTGCATAATTGTGCGATTACATACATACATGACTAGGTGAAATCAAAACATTGTATAAGTCACTTCGATACATAATTCAAAAAAGAACCCCATGTGTAAATTATGTGATCATAATTAAAAGCAATTAAAAAGGAAGAGGATCGCTCCACTCACCATATAATCACCGCCATCACGTCGTTCCCATGTGCAAATTTTACTTCTTTGTTTAGTGTAGTAAGCTGGCAGCCAATGGAGTGTTCCATACCCACTCACATGGTCGTGCCGCTTGCGCATGTGCAGCAGATGTTATAGTGCTCTGCTGCGCATGCGAGAGAATGTATGGAAGTGACTTATACAACGTTTTGATTGCACCTAGTTGTGTGTATGTAATCGCACAATTATGCACTTTGTAACTTTTGTAATTTTTATAAACTGTTTATAAGATTGTTATCACTAATTGTCTTATTGACATCATTTTAATTGTTTGAGATTTGCATCATATAAATGTGTGGTACCTACTACCTCTTGTATGCTTGAAGAAGCCAGAGTGAGACCGGTGACACGTTGAATCTTTACATGGGACAATAAATCACTCTGAAATTACCCTGGAGTGCTGTAGAACCTCTTTTTTTGTAACTGGCTAAACAGCAGACCGTGACCTGGACTGCATGTCCTGCTGGCACCCACTACATTTTGCACTCTTGACCAGGTTGTGCTGCTTTCCTTGCTTGGATATCTATCTATCTATCTATCTATCTATCTATCTCTCTATCGTCTATCTCATATGTATATGTGGTGGCCCAGTACGGGAGGTGTTACCCCATACCCTTGCTGCCCTGTCAGGTAGTCTCCTGCAGTGTCCCCTGCCCCCTGCATCTGTTTATTGTAATTATATATGATCCCTTTGTTGTATATGTAAGAGTGTTATATCTTTAAGACTGTTTACCATGTGATTTGTCATGTGATTGTTACCCAGGAGGTATCAGTGACCAGGTGACCTAGGCATGACCAATGGGACCCCACCTGAGCCTCCCCCATATAAGCCCTGGGTGGAGCCTCTGCATGCTCTATTAGTCTTTGCTGAGGTCCATTCAAGTCGTGCCCAAGTGTGTGTCCAGTCTGCAGCCACAAGCTACAAACCTGCAAGTAACCCACAGTCACAGTCTTGTCAGTCACAAGTCAGTCAAGTCAAAGTCATCTGTCTAGTCAACGTGGCCACCTCTACTACAAGTCCCAGCAAGCCCTTAAGGTCTCTGAAGTCTCTGGTCACCTCCTTGGGCCCTGGCTGAACTGTATAGACTTTTCGACCCATGTCTAACCTCAGTAAAGCTACCATTGTCCGTAACTTGGCGTTGGAGTCAATATTGCTCCCTGTGCCTAGCCCAGGATCCAGCGGTATACCTTCGGGTGGTATTGAGGATAAACCACGCCCTGGCATCATGAATACAAGGGGTTAATGCCATCTGCCCCTAGGGTAATTCCATCTGCCCTTTGCATCACACCCTCTACCAAATATCTATCTATCTATCTATCTCATATCTATCTATCTATCTATTTCATACCTATCTCCTATCTATCTATTTATCTAGAGAAAATGGAAGCAGATTGCAGCACTCCAGAGAAGGGATCAAGGTGAAAAAGGAATAATTTTATTCCATTATCACCCATTTTATCGCCCAATGCGGCCATTTTCAAGCAACCAAAGTAATAAATCCCATGAATGGACTACAGTAACCAGAAACACTCTGAGCAAATAATGACATTCAAAAAGATTGTGTGGTGGCCCGGTACAGGAGTTGTACCCCTGTACCCTAGCTGCCCTGACACGCATCCTCCCTGCAGTGTCCCCTGGGCCCCCTGTATCTGTTTCCCTTGTATAGTTATCTTTATGCTGTGTATTGTATATAAAAGTCTTTATGAACCATGCGATTAACCAGTGTCATGTGATTGTAACCAAGTGAGGTATCAGTGACCATGTGACCTTAGGGTGACCTATGGGACCCCTCCTAGTCTCCCCCATATCAGCCCTGGGAGGAGCTAGCTCGCTCTCTTGATTTCCAGTTAAGTATTTTCTGAGGTCCAGTGCAGGAGGCCTCAAGTCAACCATGCAGCCACAAGTCTACAAGTCCACATCCCCCAGGTCCAGGTCAGAGCCTGGTAAGCAACAAACAGGGTACAGTCAGTCTCAGTCAAGTCAGTCAAAGCCAACCTGTCTTCAGTCAGCGTGGCCTGCATCAAAATTGTTCCAGTCCACTGCAAGTCCCAGCAAGCCCTAAGGTCTCTGAAGTCACTGGTCACCTCCGTGGGCCTGGCTAAGCTGTACAGACTATTCCACCTGTCTAACTCAGTAAAGCTACCGTTGTTCTGTAACTTGGCATCGGAGTCATTATTGCCCCCGTGCCTAGCCCAGGATCCAGCGGTATGCCTTCGGGTGGTATTGAGGATAAACCACGCCCTGGCATCATGAACACAAGGGGTTAAAGCCATCTGCCCCTAGGGCCATTCCATCTGCCCTCATCACATCCCTCACCTCAACTTTTGGCATCCTACGAACAGGATACGGGTGTGCGCCTTATTTCCAAAGTACTACCCCAGTCTGAACTGTATCAAGTCTCCGGTGCCCATAGCCGTCAGTATTACCACGTTACTGCCTGCAAGTCTGGTTGCAAGACTATTCACAACCGGGTGCCTGCAAAATAGAGGGGGAATATCCATTACAGTACCCCATTAGTCAAGTCAAAGCTTTAGCAAGCATCTTGAAGGGGAATGGACCTTATTTCTCTTAAAGTGACAGTGCACTCAAAAATCAACAGAATGTCTGATCCCAGCACCACAGATCAACTGGACGCCAGCGCCCCTTCATCTCCAGCAGCAAGGTCGTCACCTGCTCCAGTAGCCAGGGCCTAGTCCCCCCTGCCTGCAGTCAACATCAACAGTCCTGGTGTTCATGGGGAACCGATATTCATGGGGAACCCTGTCCTTCCTACCTACAATGGAGACCCCTTCATCTTGAGGGATTTCAAAGAGAGGATCCAGAGTTTGTTTGTCTTTTACTCTTTCCCTCCTAACCAACAGGTGCAATTGCTCACAGGACAATTACAGGGACCAGCGTTAGAGGAAGTCCGCACCTGGCCAGCCTCCAAGAAGGCGACTGTAGAGCAGATCTTTGAAGGACTGTAGCAGGTATTTGAGTCACATTCTCCATCAGAGGTACGTCTCCGGTTATATGAAAGGCGACAAACGCCAGGGGAAACTTTGAGAGCGTATGTTGTAGCTCTGCAGAATGCCCTAGAGACTGTTCAGAAATTAGATGGTATAACTCCTGAGCAGGGCAACAAGGTGTTAATGGACAGATTTATTGATGGGGCTCATAATAAGTGGGACAAAGCCCAGCTGAGAATGTAAGCGGTCCAAAACTCCAAAATGTCATTCCCCGCTTTCAAAAGACTGTCTATCCAAGTGATTGAATCAGGAACTGAGTTAGAGGAAGTTTGTACACCCCTTGCACCCGTTCAAGAGCCTATAGGGGCGGTAGCTAGACCTATACCACGGACGGAGCCATCCGCTTCTGTGTCGACTACAGGAAACTGAACAATGTCAAACATAAAATGCGAACCCAAGGATCGAAGAGTCACTGGTGGGCCTCAGGACGGCCACTCACTTCTTCACCCTGGACTTAACCAGTGGATATTGGCAAGTGCCTATGGCCGTGGAGGATCGGGAGAAGACCGCCTTCGTGACACCCATGGGATTGTTCAAGTTTAAAAGTATGCCGTTTAGGCTATGTAATGCCCCCGCTTCGTTCCAGCATCTGATGGAAGGGTGCCTGGGCCATCTGAATTTTCAAAGTGTCTTATTGTACCTGGACGATGTCACTGTGTATTCCAAGTCTTACCAGGAACACCTCAGTCATCTGTCAGATGTCTTTCAAGTCTTAATCAAGCATGGACTGAAGATTAAACCACCAAAGTGTCATTTGCTCAAACTTCAAGTCCATTACTTGGCTCATGTTGTCAGTGCAGAGGGAGTCCAGCCCAATCCTGAAAAGGTGAAAGCTGTCAAGGACTCGCTTACCCCGTGCACGGTGAAAGATGTCAGGAGCTTCCTGGGATTTTCCGGCTACTACCGCCGCTTCATTCCCCACTTCGCCCAAATTGCAGAACCTCTCACTGCTCTCCTGCAGGATATGACGAAGGAGAACTACAATGGAAGACTACCTATTGAATGGGCTGAAAAGCAAGAGATAGCGTTCCGAGCTCTTAAATGTCTGCTGACAGAACCACCCATCTTGGCGTATCCAGACTACAGTCAGCCGTTTCGGCTATGTACTGATGTCAGTTTTGAAGGTCTGGGAGCTGTCCTGTCCCAAGTCCAGGAAGGACAAGAGCAAGTGATCGCATATGCCAGTCGTAACCTGCGAGGAGCAGAGAAGAATGATGCCAATTACAGCTCATTCAAGATGGAACTTTTTGCCCTAGTATGGGCAGTGACCGAAAAGTTCAAAGACTATTTGGCTTCCACGCCTTTTACTGTCTACACGGATAAAAATCCATTTACCTACTTGAACACTGCCAAGTTGGGTGCTATGGGCTTCAAGATTAGCCAATTACAGTTTCACCATCAAGTACAGAAGTGGCAAGTCAATGTCAATGCCGATGAACTGTCTTGGATGACCCCCGGCAAAGAAGCACCCGTCAAAGACGTGTGGGAAGACGTGGAGATGCCCCCATTTTACCAATGGTTCGTGAACCAGAAGGTTGTGACCAGCCTCATGGACAGTGAACCCAGGTACGGAAAGCTTAAAGAAGACCTATACACTTGAAAGACTCTTCAGGATGAAAGTCGAGTCATGGGGGATCTGTTGGACTACCTTCTGGCGACGCCGGGCCCAGTGTGATTATGAACTGAAACGCCTGTGGAGACAGAGAAAGCGACTGTTTGTGCACAAAGGACTGTTGTACCAAAATTCTTTGGATCCAGTCTCTGGTGATCGACTTCATCAGATTCTGATTCCCCGGAGAGATGTGGCGATGGTCCTCAACGCATACCATGACCACTCGGGACACATTGAGGTCTACAAGGCCCAAGCTACTGTCAGGCGAAGATTCCATTGGATCGGAATGCGGAGTGAGATTGAGAAATGGAGCAGTGAGTGTGCAGTCTTCAACGTCACCAAGAATGTGCGTAAGGATGCAAGAGCACCCCTCCATTCCATCCAGAGTAAAAGGCCCAACAGTTGGTCGTGCTAGACCATGTCAAACTGTCTCCTACCCGGTCTGGGTATACTTATGCTCTCCCCATGGTGGATCATTACTCCAAATGGGTTGTCGTAGTACCCGTCAAAGATCTCACATCCAAGACAACAGCCTAGATGTTCTACTCCAAATGGGTGAAAACCCATGGGTGTCCAGAGTCTGTCCTAACTTACCGGGGAACGGCCTTTGAGGCCCAACTCTTCCAAGAGCTATACCAAATCTATGCCTGCAAGAAACTCCGGACCACCGCCTACCACCCTCAGGGGAATGGACTTCATGATATCAATAAAGTCTTTATTCATATGCTCTGTGTCAAGACAAGAAGAGTGGTCCCGACTACTGCCTGAGTTGCTGGAGATCTATAATAACACAGTCCATTGTTCTACAGGGTATACCCCCTTCTACTTGATGATGGGGCGACATGGGCACTTGCCTAAAGACTGCATGTTTGAGCTACAGGCCCCGATCAATAACTCTCCACAAGCCTCTCTTGAGTGGGTCTCTGACCATCAGAGATGGATCCAAGAAGCCAAAGATATTTCAGTAAGAAAATGGGCGATTATCACTGTCCTGCCTCCGCCAAACCCCTTCAATTGGTGATAAAGTCTGGCTACAAAAGTCCCCACGAACTCACAAATTTTGAGACAGAACCCTCTAGGGTGACGGCCATACGTTACCCCGAGACTGATGTATGTGAGGTACAAAAACCTGGGTATGAGCCACAGGTCATCCATCAGAATCGTATCAAGCATCGTCTCAAAGAAGATCTACCTGTGTTCCCAGCACCGCCTCCTCCAGATGTCAGACCTGTGAGGGTATACGTTCCTGGCGAGGTGATCCACCCATCTATGGATTTCCCCATGTTTTCACCAAACCAGCCGTCAATCTTCTGTGTGTCTCCAACCTCAAGACTAGTTCAACCCAAGGTAGTCACCACACCAGTCCCAGTCCTGTCACCGTTTGCTCTGGCCTATACACCTGCCTCCCAAGTACTGACCATGTCTCCCACATCTCCAGCACAAATGCCATGAGAAGCCTTACTACTATATATGAGGCTGTATGAGAAGCCTTACTACTATATAGGGGCTGTATGAGGAGCCTTACTACTATATAGGGGCTGTATGAGGAGCCTTACTACTATATAGGGGCTGTATGAGGAGCCTTACTACTATATAGGGGCTGTATGAGGAGCCTTACTACTATATAGGGGCTGTATGAGAAACCTTACTACTATATATGAGGCTGTATGAGAAGCCTTACTACTATATAGGGCAGTATGAGGAGCCTTACTACTATATAGGGGCTGTATGAGAAGCCTTACTATATATGAGGCTGTATCAGAAGCCTTACTACTATATAGGGCAGTATGAGGAGCCTTACTACTATATAGGAGTCTGTATGAGGAGCCTTACTACTATATATGAGGCTGTATGAGAAGCCTTACTACTATATAGGGCAGTATGAGAAGCCTTACTACTATATAGGGCAGTTTGAGGAGCCTTACTACTATATAGGAGTCTGTATGAGGAGCCTTACTACTATATAGGGCAGTATGAGGAGCCTTACTACTATATAGGGGCTGTATGAGAAGCCTTACTACTATATAGGGCAGTATGAGAAGCCTTACTACTATATAGGGCAGTATGAGAAGCCTTACTACTATATAGGGGCTGTATGAGAAGCCTTACTACTATATAGAGCAGTATGAGAAGCCTTACTACTATATAGGGCAGTATGAGGAGCCTTAATACTATATAGGGCAGTATGAGGAGCCTTACTACTATATAGGAGTCTGTATGAGGAGCCTTACTACTATATATGAGGCTATATGAGGCCCTGTGGTTTAGACATAGATGATGCCCCCCTTGTTATGGTTACAGGACAATGTTAGCTATATCCAGCAATATCAGCTTTTCGCCAGACCCGCAGCCCATTAAGCACTCATATACTGGACTTCAGGTCTGTATTGTATACTCAGAATATCATCATTTCACATTGATGTAGCCTACTCTCACATAGAATATTATGACTTTACATTGGTATTGCACACATGTACATAATTTATAATATCATATAATTTCAAGTAAAGTATGAATAACCTACTCATTCACAGTATATTATGACAACAATTAGGTATTAAGATATTATGTTGTCATACAGTTATTACTTACCTACATATAAAATTGTGGGTTATAGAAAAAAATGGTCTCAGAGGCGCTGCGCAGAAGTGGTCACAATTGAGAGACAGCACAGGACAATTGAATTTATTTGACACAACGGACAACGCGTTTTGGCACACAAGGAGTGCCTTCCTCAGGTCCAAACATACAGTGCAATCGCCAGCAGACCAACGCCAGCACCGCACTTCACAGGAACCCCACAAGTGCATTCTTGCATTTTACCACCCCATCGATTGCACTGTTTGCTTGAACCTGAGGAAGACACTCCTTGTGTGCCGAAACGCGACATCCGTTGTGTCAAATAAATTCAATTGTCCTGTGCTGGCTCGAGTCTCTCCATTTGTGACCACTTCTGCGCAGCGCCTCTAAGACCGTTTTTTTTCTATAACCGACGATTTGCTAAACTGGCTCTTTCGCAAGGGTCCAGTCCCGTTCAGAGTGCGGCAGCCATAACCTACCAAAACCCTACACACACCAGCCTACAGTGAGCTGTGACCCCGGGAAACCTGGGATCAAGGCTTGCTATCCGATCTAGTGAGTATATCACTTAGTTGTGGTGGAGAGTCACACCAAGTCGGTATACGTAAACGAAGGGAGCACCCCCTGTCTTTTTTCTCTCCTACATCCCTTACCTACATATAGAATATTATGACATTGCATAAGTATTACCCACTCATACATGGGATATTATGACATCACATAGCTAGTACCCACTCATATATGGGATGACATCACATAAGTATGACCCACCCATACATGGGATATGATGACATCACATGGGTATGACCCACCCATACATGGGATATGATGACATCACATGGGTATGACCCACCCATACATGGGATATTATGACATCACATAGCTATTACCCACTTATATATGGGATATCATGACATCACTTAGCTATGATCCACTTATATATGGGATATTATTACATCACATAGGTATGACCCACCCAAACATGGGATATTATGACATCACCTAGGTATTACCCACTCATATATGGGATAATAGGACATAACATAGGTAATATCCACTAATAAATGGGATATTAGGACATAACATATGTATTATCCACCCGGGGCATTGCCAAATCCTGCCAGACTGGCCACTTCAAGGTAAAGGTATGCAAAAGAGATGTGTATGATAGATTTAAGTAAATGTGATAGATGTGTGCATGTATGATGTATGTATGATAGATGTGTGTATGTATGATAGATGTATGTGTGTTTGTACTTATGATATAGTAGATGTATGCATGTATGTATGTATATAATAGATGTGTATGATAGATGAGGGGTCTGGAGGAGGAGGTAGACAGAGGGGTCTGGAGAAGGTGGACACAAGGGTCTGGAGAAGGAGATGGACAGAGGGGTCTGAAGGAGGACAGAGGGGTCAGGAGGAGGTGGACATAGAGATCTGGAGGAGATGGATAGAGGGGCCTAGAGGAGAAGGCAGACAGAGGGGTCTAGAGGAGGAGGCAGAGAGAGGAGTCTGGAGGAGGAGGCGGACAGAGGAGTATGGAGGAGGAGGAGGACAGAGGAATCTGGATGAGGAGGTTGGACAGAGGGGTATGAAGGAGGAGGAGGACAGAGGAATCTGGAGGAGGAGGTTGGACAGAGGACAATGGTGGAGGAGGTGGACAGAGGAATCTGGAGGAGGAGGTGGACAGAGGAATCTGGAGCAGGAGGCAGACAGAGGAGTCTGGAGGAGAAGGCGGATAGAAGGGTCTGGAGGAGGCAGATACAGGGGTTCGGAGACAAACAGAGGTGTCTAGAGCAGGAGGCGGACAGAGGGGCCTGAAGGAGGAGGCGGACAGAGGCAGCATAAGCAGTGAGTGTGAGGCTACTGATAGTAGCCGACACTCACTGCTCTGAAGCGAGCAGTGAGCAGTATCTGTAAGCCTGTGGTCCTCAACAGGTTAAAGAAGGAGGCTGGGTGTGGTTAGGGGCATGTATGAGGGTGTGATTGGGGCATATCTGAGGGTGTTGTTAGGGGCATGGCTGGGCTATGGGCTCTAGCCCTGGGTCTTTTGGAGACCTAGCAACACCCCTGTTATCCACTAATAGATGGGATATTATGACATCACATACAGTAGGTTACTTCAAGCCGGTTTCAGTTCTACCCAGTTTTCCCCCTTTTGCAGGACAATACCCTATTTAGAAAGCAATAAATAGGTCAGTGTTTCAAAACCAGGGTGCCTTCAGCTGTTGCAGAACTACAACTCCCAGCATGCAGGGAGTTGTAGTTTTGCAACAGCTGGAGGAACCCTGGTTGGGAAACACTGAAATAGGTAAAGTGACTGATAAATGTTAGGTTCCTTTCACACTGCCTTCGGGACCTGTCACTAAGGGGTCCGTCAGGCTCTATTTTTTATTTATTTTTGGGCCAAAAACTGACCTGTTTACGTGACGGGTCCCAATGGACCCCATTCACTATTATGGGGTTCCAATGGACCCCTCAAATTTTTCTCTCGCTATTCGCAATCCTAAAATAATGGGCTTCATGCTGCCAGTGACAAACGGCGGTGTGAAAGTAGCCTTAGTTATACTTTATGACCAGCAGAGGCCGCTATTGTATAACTTCATATGATACCTACAGCAGTGTCAGTCAACCGTCCTAAATCAAGTACCTAACGAATTACATCTAAGTACTCCCTGAGGCTACACTCACACTAGATCAGTGTTACCCAATCTATGGCTATCCAGCTAGTACAAAACTACAACTCCCATCATGCCCTGACAGTGGTATAAGAAGTTCTTGTCCTCCTTGAGCCCATGGTGCTCACACGTTCAGGTTTTTTTCACTGCAATTCTTGAACACGAAGCCATAAATGGAGGTCAGGTATAGAAAGACTGAGGCTTCTCCTCTTTTCAAATCTATTTCATTGCAATTAAAATCCTGAACATGTGAACACGACCCATTTTTGCTATGTCTTATCTATTACATGAATTATAAAATATATAAGAATAATAAATATTACTCAACACATAACGGTAGTTCTACCTCAGATATATGTGATGTGAGGTAACGTCATTGTGGAATGGATGTCATCGTGCCAAGTAGAGATGAGCGAATTTACAGTAAATTCGATTCGTCACGAACTTCTCGGCTCGGCAGTTGATGTCTTTTCCTGCATAAATCACTTCAGCTTTCAGGTGCTCCCGTGGGCTGGAAAAGGTGGATACAGTCCTAGGAGACTCTTTCCTAGGAATGCATCCACCTTTTCCAGCCCACCGGAGCACGTGAAGGCTGAACTAATTTACGCAGGATAAGTCATCAACTGCCGAGCCGAGAAGTTCGTGACGAATCAAATTTACTGTAAGTTCGCTCATCTCTAGTGCCAAGGTATAAACGTTACTTAAAGGGGTTCTCCGGTGAAAACCTTTTTTCTTTTAAATCAACTGGTGGCAGAAAGTTAAACATATTTGTAAATTACTTCTATTAAAAAATCTTAATCCTTCCTGTACTTATTAGCTGCTGAATACTACAGAGGAAATTATTTTCTTTTCAGAATGCTCTCTGATGACATCACGAGCACAGTTCTCTCTGCTGACGTTATTATAATGATAATAACACTTTATGAATTGATGTCCTTAGGGGGATTTAAACCCAAGTCCCCAGCACTGCAAGGCAGCAGTGCTAACCACTGAGCTACCATGCTGCCCTTAGCATACATCTGCTATACATCTGCTATGCATGGTTACTAAAATGGACAGAGATGTCAGCAGAGAGCACTGTGCTCGTGATGTCATCAGTGTTCCAAAAAGAAAGGAATTTACTCTGTAGCATTCAGCAGCTAATAAGTACTGGAAGGATTAAGATTTTTTAATAGAAGTAATTTACAAATATGTTTAACTTTCTGCCACCAGTTGATTTAAAAGAAAAAAGGTTTTCACCGGAGTACCCCTTTAATGTAGTAACTAACACAATCTAGAGGGCACTGCTGTGGAGAAAGACCAATTGTGTCAGCATGTACTGTGGAGGCTAGCGTTCTGTCACTATAGCAACGCGGAGTCCTGATGCCTGTGGGTCCGGAGGTGGGAACCAAGAAACCCAAGTCACTCAATAGCATACATAGAGAGACAAAAAAGTTTCACGCAGATCGTGCTTCTTCCGGCCTCGAAAGTTTCACGCAGATCGTGCTTCTTCCGGCCTCGAAAGTTTCACGCAGATCGTGCTTCTTCCGGCCTCGAAAGTTTCACGCAGATCGTGCTTCTTCCGGCCTCGTACGAGGCCGGAAGAAGCACGATCTGCGTGAAACTTTCGAGGCCGGAAGAAGCGCGAACTGCGTGAAACTTTGCCGGCAGTCGCCTCCACTCTGAGCGCCCTGCTGTCAGCCTGAAGTCGGATCTGTCCGAGATGCCATAGAAGTCACTCTGCTGTTTCCTCGCGGTGAGTGCGGGTACCTTTTTGTCTTTCTATGTATGTTACTTAATGTAGGATGGTGGTCGGGGACCATTTTATAATACAATGTAAACGTTCCAGTTTCGGGGATATTCTGTAATGGCGGAGCGACAAGGAAGTGCTAGAGATGAGCGAACTTACAGTAAATTCGATTCGTCACAAACTTCTCGGCTCGGCAGTTGATGACTTATCCTGCATAAATGTGTTCAGCTTTCAGGTGCTCCGGTGGGCTGGAAAAGATGGATACAGTCCTAGGAAAGAGTCTCCTAGGACTGTATCCACCTTTTCCAGCCCACGGTAGCACCTGAAGGCTGAACTAATTTATGCAGGAAAAGTCATCAACTGCCGAGCTGAGAAGTTCGTGACGAATCGAATTTACTGTAAGTTCGCTCATCTCTAGGAAGTGCAGCTGCAAACTCAGCTAAGGCTGGGTCCACACTACGTTTTGTCCCATACGGGAGCGCATACGGCAGGAGGGAGCTAAAAGCTCGCGCTCCCGTATGTAACCGTATGCGCTCCCGTATGTCATTCATTTCAATGAGCCGACCGGAGTGAAACGTTCGGTCCGGTCGGCTCATTTTTGCGCCGTATGCGCTTTTACAACCGGACCTAAAACCGTGGTTGACCACGGTTTTAGGTCCGGTTGTAAAAGCGCATACGGCGCAAAAATGAGCCGACCGGACCGAACGTTTCACTCCGGTCGGCTCATTGAAATGAATGACATACGGGAGCGCATACGGTTACATACGGGAGCGCGAGCTTTTAGCTCCCTCCTGCCGTATGCGCTCCCGTATGGGACAAAACGTAGTGTGGACCCAGCCTTATTTGTCCCTACCTACTTGTAGTTCCTGCTGGAGCCCTGAAGAAGGGCTTTGCTTGAAACATTGCCATATGTTTGAAGGAATTAATGTAACACATAGAGCACGGTTTATGCTTTATAATAAAGAAAAAAAAAATTTGCCCGGAGTGCCAGTTTATTGTTGGTGCATTCTTGCACTTGATGGTGGAAAGGAGGTATAGGAGGAATCGACCTAACACCTGGAGGCATACTGGGTATACTGACTGGGAAATAATGTATTTTTACATATGTTATCATGTGTCTTTTATATTAGTGTCCACAGTATGTCAATAATTAAAAGGCTTTAAAGGAGTAGTCCAGTGGTGACCCAGTGGTGAACAACTTATGCCCTATCCTAAGGATAGGGGATAAGTTTGAGATCGCGGGGGGTCCGACCGCTGGGGCCCCCCCGCGATCTCCTGTACGGGGCCCCGACAGCCCGCGAGAAGGGGGCGTGCCGACCTTCGCACAAAGCTGCCTTCAGCAATCTCCGGCTATGCCATAGAGATGTATTGAGGGGGCGTGTCGGCCGCCGCTTTGTGCGGTGGTCGACACCCTCTATCTGGCCGGAGAGCCTGGCCCCCGTACAGAGAGATCGCAGGGGGCCCCAGTGGTCGGACCCCTGCGATCTCAAACTTATACCCTATCCTTAGGATAGGGGATACGTTTTTCACCACTGGACTACCCCTTTAAGTTCCTTTTTTTTGCACAAAAATCATCGGAACATAAACATTAGGTTCCATATTGTATTAAATCATGAACTGATATACAAGTTGGGATAGAACAATTTCAAAATTGCACAGAAGGATTAGTAGTCACTGATAATTAAAGGGGTATTCCAGGAAAAAACTTATATATATATATATATATATATATATATATATATATATATATATATCAACTGGCTCCAGAAAGTTAAACAGATTTGTAAATTACTTCTATTAAAAAAATCTTAATCCTTTCACTACTTATGAGCTTCTGAAGTTAAGGTTGTTCTTTTCTGTCTAAGTGCTCTCTGATGACACGTGTCTCGGGAACCGTCCAGTTTAGAAGAGGTTTGCTATGGGGATTTACAAATCTGTTTAACTTTCTGGAGCCAGTTGATATATAAATTATTTTTTTTTCCTGGATAACCCCTTTAACCCCTTAACGACGCAGGACGTATATTTACGTCCTGCACCGGCTCCCGCGATATGAAGCATCATATCGCGTCGGTCCCGGCGCTCATCAACGACCGGGACCCGCGGCTAATACCACAAATCGCCGATTGCGGCGATGTGCGGTATTAACCCTTTAGAAGCGGTGGTCAAAGCTGACCGCCGCTTCTAAAGTGAAAGTGAAAGTGACCCGGCTGCTCAGTCGGGCTGTTCGGGACCGTCGCGGTGAAATCGCGGCGTCCCGAACAGCTGACAGGACACCGGGAGGGCCCTTACCTGCCTCCTCGGTGTCCGATCGGCGAATGACTGCTCCGTGCCTGAGATCCAGGCAGGAGCAGTCAAGCGCCGATAACACTGATCACAGGCGTGTTAATACACGCCTGTGATCAGGATGAGAGATCAGTGTGTGCAGTGTTATAGGTCCCTATGGGACGTATAACACTGCAAAAAAAAATGTAAAAAAAAAAGTGTTAATAAAGGTCATTTAACCCCTTCCCTAATAAAAGTTTGAATCACCCCCCTTTTCCCATAAAAAAAAATAAAACAGTGTTAAAAAAAAAATAATAAACATATGTGGTATCGCTGCGTGTGTAAATGTCCGAACTATAAAAATATATTATTAATTAAACCGCACGGTCAATGGCGTACGCGCAAAAAAATTCCAAATTCCAAAAAAGCGTATCTTGGTCACTTTTTATACCATTAAAAAATGAATAAAAAGTGATCAAAAAGTCCGATCAAAACAAAAATCATACCGATAAAAACTTCAGATCACGGCGCAAAAAATGAGTCCTCATACCGCCCTGTACGTGGAAAAATAAAAAAGTTATAGGGGTCAGAAGATGACATTTTTAACCCGATAACGACCACGGACGAGTATAGACGTCCAGGTTGGCGGCCGTTCCCGCACCTGGACGTCTATACTCGTCCATTCTTCTCATGGGTGCTGCCCAGTGCACCCACGAGATCGCGGCAGGGACTCGGCTGTAACACACAGCCGGGACCCTGCTGCACTGCCAGGACTGAAGTAAACTTCGGTCCCGGCAGTTTTAACCCTTACAGCCACGGTCGGAAGTGACCGCAGGCTGTAAGTGTTATGACAGAGGGAGGGAGCTCCTTCTGTCACTCCTGCAGCACCCCGCATCGCAATCGCGGGGTGCTGTGTGTGGCCGCGGCTGGCCGGGACCTGCCGCACTGCCGGGAGTGAAGTTCACTTCACTCCCGGCAGTTTAACCCTTACAGCCGCGGTCAGAAGTGACCGCGCGCTGTAAGGAGTTCTGACAGAGGGAGGGGGCTCCCTCTGTCTCCTCTGCAGCACCCCGCAGCGCGATCGCGGGGTGCTGCTGCATACCTGGGCAGCCGGGGGTCCTACAAAGACCCCCAGGTCTGCCCTGGGTATTGCCTGAGAGGCACGTCCTAAAATGCTGCCTGCTAGTGAAAACTGGCAGGCAGCATATAACTGCAATAATTTGGAATACTAAGTATTCCAAAGCATTAAAAAGTGTAAAAATAAATAAATAAATAAAATAAAAGTGTAAAAATAAATAAAATGTAACAAAAGTGTAAAAAAAATTAATAAAAAAAAAAAAATATATATATATATATATATATATATATATATATATATATTAAAAATACATTTATTAAATGAATCTAATTTAAAAAAAATGCATAATGTGTAGGATCGCATTGGCGGACATCTGCAGCATGTAATATGCTGCGGATGTCCACCATGTGATCCTACACATTATGCAGCAGTCACGGTAATGAGCTCCCTGCTGCGGCTGGGTAGCTTTGTGTGTCCACTCATAGCGGCGGATTTCCCGCCAGCAGTCATGAGCGGACACACTGAGCTACCCAGCCGCAGCAGTAATGGATATATTCGCCATGAGCGGGTGCTTATTCCCACAACATGGCGGATATATCCATCAGGAGCCTTAACTGTCACAGACAGACGCGTTATACTGCCAGCCGACCATCCAATAACTTGTAGGGGTGCGGTATATAAATGGGGTCACTTGTGGGGGTGGGGGTACTGTTCTGCCCTGAAAGCCAAATGGCGCTCCTCTTCTTCTGAGTCCTACCACGCGGCCAAGGAACCATATATGGCCAAAGCGGGGGTATTTCCGAACATGGGACAAGCAGCTAAATAAAATATAGGGTGCATTTCTTTCAATATCAGAAGTGATGTACAAAAAATATGCCCCCCAAATGATGCATTTGTGAAAAATTGCAAATTTCGAATATTTAACACTGACTTTGTAATAATTCCTGCCAAAAAACTATGGTGTTAAAATACTCACTGTACCCCCTAGCGAATACCTTGAGGGGTCTAGTTTTTAAAATGGGGTCATTTGGGGGGGGGGGGGGTGTTCCTATGTTCTACTACCTTTTAATTTCTGCAAACCTTGCATAGCACACAAAAAAAGATGTACTTTTAAAATTTTCAAAATTTTCAAAATTTCAAGTTAAATTGTTAGGCTTCTAACTAATTTAAAATGTTAATTAAAAACAAAAAAATGATGTCAAAATAAAGTAGACATCTGGAAGTATAAGTTTCATAAACTATTTGGTCAGTAAGTATAAATATATGGAACCTATTAGTGTTAAAATAGCAAAAAATCGTAATTTTTTGTAAAAATGTCATGATTTTTTGCATTGTAAAAAAAAACTACAAATGATATCGGCTTACTTTTACTATGTACATGAAGGACAACTTGTGACAAAAAAACTATGTCAGAATTATCGTGATTGGCAAAACGTTACCAGAGTTATTCTCTAATAAAGACAGACATCCCTGATTTGAAAAAACAGGCCTGGTCTTTCAGGAGCGTACAGGTTTATTTGTATTGGTCCTTAAGGGGTTAAACGTATAAATTTTCCTGCATGTAGTTATGATTTTTTCCAGAAGTGCGACAAAATCAAACCTATATAAGTAGGGTATCATTTTAACCGTATGGACCTACAGAATAATGGTAAGGTGTCATTTTAACCGAAATATGCACTGCGTAGAAACGGAAGCCCCCAAAAGTTACAAAATGACGTTTTTTCTTCGATTTTGTCGCACAATTATTTTTTTTCCATTTCGCCGTGCATTTTTGGGTAAAATGACTAATGTCACTGCAAAGTAGAATTGGTGACACAAAAAATAAGCCATAATATGGATTTTTAGGTGGAAAATTGAAAGGGTTATGATTTTTAAAAGGTAAGGAGGAAAAAATGAAAGTGCAAAAACGGAAAAACCCTGAGTCCTTAAGGGGTTAAAGAATCCCTACAAACTGTGGGTAAGTGTGCACACTGCCACACTGCCAACAATTTTTCTTTATGTGACCTGTTTTTGGGCACTCTTTTCAAAAAAGAAAAATTTTTTTTGGGGGGGTGGGGGGGGGGGGGTGGTCATCCCCTCCACCCCCCCCCCCCCCAAAAAAAAAAAAAAACATTTTGAAAAGAGTGCACGAAAACAGGTCACATAAAGAAAAATATACCTTTAATAAACATGATTAGCAATGTAAAAACATACATAATAAAACCGAAGCACCAGGACACATACTGAAAGGTAATATGAACGAGAGGGGCACATAAGCAATAGAATACAATATTGCTACTTACCCTTTTCACTTATTCACTTTAATAGATTTGTTAGTGCGTCCATTAGTATTTTTATTTACTTGGTACTGTATATTATTTGCATCCTGGTTTATGTGCCCCTTTCGTCCATACTAACCTCTCAGTATGTGTTCTGGTGCTGCTATTTTTTTTATGTATGGTTTTATATTGATAATTATGTTCTATAAAGGTATATTTTCCTAATGTGACCTGTTCTTGTGCACTCTCGTCATAATTTTTTTTTTTTGTGTTACCGATTTTTGTGTTACAGATTTTTGTGTTACAGAAGGATTAGTGTCGAAATGAAGATGCTTGGAACAACCTTCCAGCAGATGTGGTGGGTAAATCCACAGTAAGTAAATACAAATCTGTGTGGGATAAACATGTCTATCCTATGTTAAAAATATCTTTCCTTCTACGAGAAGGATTCTAGAGTGACATCTCCCAGCTTGGATTGTCTGGCTACTTAAGAAGAATATTGGGAAATTTACATGATCATTTCCCGGGGAGGAAGTCCGTGACACGTTTCTACACTGGAATATACAAGGTTAATGAGTGTAAACAGATGTTTATCCGCACAGACCGCTGCTTCTAAGACTTGTTGCATCATTTGCATTATTTTCGTGGTTTAGTGATGATTTATTTCCCAATATTATGTGTAATATTATCAGGCTAGACTCAATCTGCATACATTATTAGTGTATATGGATGATAGATATGAAATAGATAGATAGGTAGATATGAGATAAATAGATATGAGATAAATAAATAGATAGATAGATAGATAGATAGATATGAGATAGATAGATATGAGATAGATAGATATGAGATAGATAGATATGAGATAGATAGATAAAAAGATATGAGATAGATAGATATGAGATAGATAGATATGAGATAGATATATATGAGATAGATATATATGAGATAGATAGATAGATGGATAGATAGAGAGATATGAGATAGATAGATATGAGATAGATAGATATGAGATAGATATGAGATAGATAGATATGAGACAGATAGATATGAGATAGATAGATATGAGATATATAGATAGATATGAGATAGATAGATATGAGATAGATATATATGAGATAGATATATATGAGATAGATAGATGGATAGATAGAGAGATATGAGATAGATAGATATGAGATAGATAGATATGAGATAGATAGATAGATAGATAGATATGAGATAGATAGATATGAGACAGATAGATATGAGATAGATAGATATGAGATATATAGATAGATATGAGATAGATAGCAACAGGAGAATACAGCAGCACACTGCCAGCACAAAGATATAGATAAAACATGAGTATATAGATCAAACATGAGTATATAGATAAAACATGAAAAGCTATACAGCTGTAGTGCAACAAATGAAAATATGAAATTATGAAACAGTGAGGTACTTAGCTTGCAAATTTGGTAGCCAAATAGCTTGGACCGTCCCACCACTACAGCTGTATAGCTTTTCATGTTTTATCTATATACTCATGTTTCATCTATATACTCATGTTTTATCTACATCTTTGTGCTAGCAGTGTGCTGCTGTATTCTCCTGTTGCTGTATATTTTGCCCAGCAGCCTGCACCTGTAAGCCAGGTCCATGTAATAGTGTGGAATCAATAGTGCTGGCCAACTTATTCTGTGGTTAGATAGATAGATATGAGATATATAGATAGATATATATGAGATAGATAGATAGATATGAGATAGATGATAGATATGAGATACATAGATAGATAGATATGAGACAGATAGATAGACATGAGATAGATAGATATGAGATAGATAGATAGATAAATATGAGATAGATAGATAGATATGAGATAGATAGATAGATAGATATGAGATAGATAAATATGAGATAGATAGATAGATAGATATGAGATAGATAGATATGAGATAGATAGATATGAGATAGATAGATATGAGATAGATAGATATGAGATAGATAGATAGATAAATATGAGATTGATAGATAGATAGATATGAGATAGATAGATATGAGATAGATAGATATGAGATAGATAGATAGATAAATATGAGATTGATAGATAGATAGATATGAGATAGATAGATAAATATGAGATAGATAGATAGATATGAGATAGATAGATAAATATGAGACAGATAGATAGATAGATATGAGATAGATAGATAAATATGAGATACATAGATACACTTGAAAGAAGGTAGCAGCACACAGATTACGGTGAAGAAGGTGTACGGCTTTATTCACCAAACATCAGAGCGACGTTTCGGCGATCTCACACGGCCATTGTCAAGCAACAAATGGTACAAAGTGCAAAGGATTATCATTGTAGTGCATCATTATAACAAATGATTACATATACATACATTGTGCAGAGTAAGATTTCATACACGAGGTTCATACATAGGCTGTATATTAATTACAATTATTAAGTGTACAGGTGCATATAGTTCATCCGTTATACCTTAGTGTCCTGTCTAGCGTTTCTGGCAACAGGCAGGAGATGACGATGTGTATAAACATTGCAGAAGGGACGTACACTGTGCGCACACACGATATGATTGTGAACTCCGCCGGTGCCATCTTGCTTAAGGGCAAGACCGGCCTGTCATTGCATGTTTGGGAGTGAGTTAGGGTAATGCTCTGCAGCCATAGGATGGAGTGCATCATTAAAGTAGTGAGCTGGGTTTATCAGCGCATCGCAGGTGATGGGGACGCGTACCTCTCCTCTCCCCTAATTTAAACCGTCAACAAATCTCGGTGATTGATGGGCTTGTCCATGACCTCAACCTGGTTATCAAACCCGCCGATAAAGGCGAGGTGGTTGTGGTGATGGACAAGTCCAAATATATCGCCGAGGCTATAAGACAGTTGGCTTATTCCAACACCTATCAGAAGGTATCTAATGACCCAAGATGGGAGGTGGAGCACCTAATTAAATCTATTATTACCACTGCACTGGAGAAGGGCCTTGTCGATAAACAATTAGCAGAGTACCTCATTGTTCAACATCCTGTTACACCATTTTTCTACTTACTACCAAAAATACACAAGTCACTGCAGAACCCTCCCGGCCGTCCAATCGTGTCCGGGAGGTATTCTGTAATGAGTCATATCTCAATATTTTTCGACAAGGTCCTACGTCCCTATGCCTGTAAAGCAAAATCATGTATACAGGACACCAGATTTTTGGGAAAGATTAAAAAATGTTTTGTTCCAGATGGCACCATCCTAGCATCCCTGGACATTGTAAGCTTGTATACAGTGGGGATCAAAAGTTTGGGCACCCCAGGTAAAAAAAATTATTAATGTGCATAAAGAAGCCAAGGAAAGATAGAAAAATCTCCAAAAGGCATCAAATTACAGATTAGACATTCTTATAATATGTCAACAAAAGTTAGATTTTATTTCCATCATTTATACTTTCAAAACAACAGAAAAAAAAAATGGCATCTGCAAAAGTTTGGGCACCCTGCAGAGTTAATATCTTGTACTGCCCCCTTTGGCAAGTATCACCTCTTGTAAACGCTTTTTGTAGCCAGCCAAGAGTCTTTCAATTCTTGTTTGAGGTATCTTTACCCATTCTTCCTTACAAAAGTCTTCCAGTTCTTTGAGATTTCTGGGCTGTCTGTCACACACTGCTCTTTGAAGGTCCATCCACAGATTTTCAATTATGTTGAGGTCAGGAGATTGTGAAGGCCATGGCAAAAACTTCAGTTTACACCTCTTTATGTAATCCCCCGTGGATTTCGAGGTGTGTTTAGGATCATTATCCATTTGTAGAAGCCATCCTCTCTTTTTTTTCACAGATGGCATCAAGTTAGCATCCAAAATTTGTTGAAATTTCATTGAATCCATTTTTCCTTCTACTCAAGAGATGTTCTCTGTGCTACTGGCTGCAATACAACCCCAAAGCATGATTGATCCACCCCCATGCTTAACAGTTGGACAGAGGTTCTTTTCATTAAATTCTGTTCCCCTTCTTCTCCAAACGTACCTTTGCTCATTCCGGCCAAAAAGTTAAATTTTAACCTCATCGGTCCACAGAACTTGTTTCCAAAATGCATCAGGCTTGTCTATATGTTAATTTGCAATGTTCAAACGCTGATTTTTGTGGTGAGGACGTAGAAGAGGTTTTCTTCTGATGACTGTTCTATGAAGACCATATTTGTACAAGTATCTCTTTATAATGGAATAGTGTACCACAACTCCAGTGTCTGCCAGATCTTTCTGGAGGGATTGTGCAGTCAAACATGGGTTTTGAATAGTTTTTCTCACAATCCTGCGAGCTGTTCTGTCAGATATTTTTCTTGGTCTTCCAGATCTTGCTTTAACTTCCACTGTTCCTAATGACTGCCATTTCTTAATTACATTCCGAACTGAGGATATTGACATCTGAAAATGTTTTGCTATTTTCTTATAGCATTCTCCAGCTTTGTGAGCGTCAACTATTTTCAGTTTCAGATTTCTAGACAACTGCTTAGAAGAACCCATGGTGCTGATTGTTGGGGCAAGGTCAGATGAGTCTGGGCATTTAAAACCTTTGAGATTGACATCACCTGGTCTTCCCAGATGATGATTGAGAACAATCCATGACACTGGCAGGTCTCAGCTTTGCAAAGGGGGCAGTGCATGCTATAAATCCTGCAGGGTGCCCAAACTTTTGCAGACCCCGTTTTTTTGTTTTCTGTTATTTTGAAAGTGTAAATGATGGAAATAAAATCTAACTTTTGTTGACATATTATAAGAATGTCTAATCTGTAATGTAATGCCTTTTGGAGATTTTTCCATCTTTCCTTGGCTTCTTTATGCACATTTATACAAATTTTTACCTGGGATGCCCAAACTTTTTATCCTCACTATATATATATCCCACATGATAGAGGTATCCTGGCAACCAGGGACACCATCATGGAGGATTTTCTGCCAGAGCAAACAGAACTAATAATACAGTTATTGGATGTGGTTCTTACAAAAAACTATTTCAAATTCAACGAACAGTTTTATATACAATGAGTGGGGACTCCCATGGGGACAAAAGTTGCGCCAACCTATAACAACGTGTTTGCTTCCCACCTGGAGGAGGAGAGCGTCTATGTGTCCCACCACTTCAGCTATGTGCTGGAGTGGTGGAGATACATTGAGGTCATCTTTCTCCTCTGGGTGGGCGGCAAGGCGCAATTACTTGCGTTTCATGAGTATTTTGACAGTGTACATCCGAATATCAAGTTTACCTTGACACACTCCCCAAATTCGCTACAATTCTTAGACACAATGGTGCCAATAGATGGCTGTTGTTTAAACACAGATCTATTTGTTAAGACTTCTGATTCCAACTCTCAAGTACGAAAGTCAACAACCAAAACCAATGTTACGTTCCTTACCTACTAGTCAAATGTTATGAGCAAAAAGGATAGTTAGCTCAGAATCAAAATTGGAGCCGGCGCTTGTTAGAATGATGTCCAACTTCTCAGAGTGTGGATGCCCCAAGAAATTGTTAATTTCAAGTAAACATGAAGTACTTATGAAGAGCAGGCATGATTTAATGCACAAAAAGTAAAAAGAGGTTGGACCCAGAATCACTTTTGTCACCACTTTCTCGGAGCTCTCGGGCAGGCTTTCCAGTGTTCTGAGGAAACACTGGCACATCCTGGGGGATGGTTTCGGGAGAGTGGAAGAGTTTAAAAATCCTCCCATGATGGCATATCAGAGGTCCGGCAATCTTAAGGATCGCTTGGTGAGGGCAGATGTGTGCACCCCAGGGACTAGTCAGAGGTTTATAACGTTGATGAACCTAGGATGTTTCCTTTGTAGATCTTGCTCATGTGCAAGGGTAATACTTTTGTACATCCAGGGACGGGGGTTGATTACAAGATCAGACATTATTTAACGTGTAACTCATCATATGTAGTGTACGTCCTGTTGTGCCCATAGGGGAGACAACTTGGGACTTTGAAACACGCATTAACCACCAACGCTATACTATCCGCAAGAAAAAACAAGATCTCCCTGTTTCTAAACATTTGAGCGAACATGGCCACACGGAAAAAGATCTCTGCTTCAAGTTGATCGACCACTTCACCCCCTTGAAAAAAGGTGGGGATAGGGTGGGTCACCTGAAGAGGAGGCTCCAGGCTTTAAATCGCCTGGGATTGAATATTGAGTTTAAGATTAATCACAACATTTGTAATTTGTTAAATATCCCAAGTGCGGGACTTCCAATGTATGTTTACATGCTCTAAACTGTTATAGGAGACTGTAACCTTTTTTAAAAAAAATTATTTTTAACAAATTTTTGTCCCTTTGTGTTCCAGGGAAGAGGAGTGCCATGGCATGCATGAAGAACCATGTAGAACCACATTGGGATGATTTTTTGTTATCCACAACAATGAAATTTGTGTATATGACCTATATGTATTCTGTAATATGAATCTACATGGTAGGAAGTGAATTGGGGAAGCTATAAGGAACTGCATCGAGTAACAAGTACAGAAGCAAAGGTGGGTGAGTGGATGCCAGGAGGCAGACTACAACATGAGCACCCTGGAGAGGCGGCCCCCGTCAAGTCAAATGGACGGGGGGTTACCATGCCAGGTTCCCGCAACATGGAGAGGAGAGCCAAGAGAAATGTTTTTATTCCCTCATTTGGACAATCCTGCGTTCATGTTTTTTTTATTGATTTGAAGTCTTTTTGCGGGAAGAAGTGTATTTTCTTTCCCATAATTTAGTGCATATGTATAGCATATAAAACATTTTTTTTTTTAATTGCCATATATACTCGAGTATAAGCTGACCCGAATATAAGCCGGGGCCCCTAATTTCACCCCAAAAACCCAGGAAAAGTTATTGACTCGACTATAAGCCTAGGGAGGGAAATACATCATCCCCCCATGTCATCATCCAGACCCCCGTCATCATCCCCCCCCCCCCATCTTCATTATCACCGCCTGTCAATCCCTTCAATTCAGTGGTCTTCAACCTGCGGACCTCCAGATGTTACAAAACTACAACTCCCAGCATGCCCGGACAGCCATCGGCTGTCCGGGAATGCTGGGAGTTGTAGTTTTGAAACCTCTGGAGGTCCGCAGGTTGAAGACCACTGCGGCCTTCGTCATCATCCAGACCCCCTTTAGTTTTCTATTCACCTTCCCTCGGTGGGAAGGAAGGGTGAACTGGTCTGGGCCATCTATGCTGCAGGGACCGTCCGGTGGGGAGGGTTAGTCGTTCTGGGCTGTCCACTTTCACCGGGGGGGGCCCTCTTCTCCACGTTCCGGGCCTGCCCCGGACTAGTGACGTTACTTTGACGACAGCGCACAGGGACGTTCATGCTCAGGCTGCAAATGGATGTCCCTGTGCGTCGCCGTCAAGGCAACGTCACTAGTCTGGGGCAGGCCCGGAGCGTGGAGAAAAGGGCCTCCCGGAGAAAATGGACAGCCCGCAACGACTAACCTTCCCCACCGGACGGTCCTTGCAGCATAGATGGCCCGGACCAGCTCACTCTTCCTTCCCACCGAGGGGAGGTGAGTAGAAAACTAAAGGGGGGGGGGGGGTCTGGATAATGACGAAGGCCGCAGGGGTCTTCACCCTGCGGACCTACAGAGGTTTCAAAACTACAACTCTAAGCATGCCCGGACAGCCGGGCATGCTGGGAGTTGTAGTTTGGCAATATCTGGAGGTCCGCAGGTTGAAGACCACCGAGAAGGCATTGACAGGCGGAGAGTTCACTCGAGTATAAGCCGAGGGGGGTGTTTTCAGCACGTAAAATAGTGCTGAGTATATACGAGATATATATATATTTTTATATATATATATATATATATATATATATATATATATATACAGTAGAAATAAATACCATCGGCACAAGTTTTGTCTGGCTAGATGCTTACCTCCACTTAGCTGTAGGGAATATTAGTGCACTTCATTTCAGGGAACACATAATGCAGCACTCCTTATTGAATCAATAGAACTTTGCGTATGAACTCTGTATTCTGCTACCGTAAGAGAAGCCATGAGTGACAACCTCTATACAGGATAACTGAACAGTAAGTTTTCTTTTTAAGAGTCATGTTTACCCAGCAAACTAAGGAGATTTATGGGGCAAACAGAAATCCGTCTTCTTACATTTCTTTTCACTTAAACACACATTATAGAAGAGGGTAAATAGAAATAAATCCCCAATAATGCTAGTGATTTATCCTCCGGGAGAGGAATGTTCATGCCCTTTCATTCAAAGCCAATGATGGGATATTGCCTGTTTCACTGGGACCTTGGTTATCAATACCATAGGGTAGAATGTTATTTTATAGCTGATTAAACATATTATTACCAGTGACTTTGGCTACCTGATATAGGGCTCAATTAAATGGGTTATCCAGGAAAAAAAAAAAATTATATATCAACTGGCTCCAGAAAGTTAAACAGATTTGTAAATTACTTCGATTAAAAAATCTTAATCCTTTCAGTACGTATGAGATGCTGAAGTTAAGTTGTTCTTTTCTGTCTAAGTGCTCTCTGATGACACTTGTCTCGGGAACCGCCCAGTTTAGAAGAGGTTTGCTATGGGGATTTGCTTCTAAATTGGGAGGTTCCCGAGACAGGTGTCATCAGAGAGCACTTAGACAGAAAAGAACAACCTTAACTTCACAAGCTCATAAGTACTGAAAGGATTAAGATTTTTTAATAGACGTAAGTTACAAATCTGCTTAACTTTCTGGAGCCAGTTGATATATATATATATATATATATATATATATATAGCAACAGAAGAATGCAGCAGCACACTGCCAGCACAAGGATATAGGTGAAACATGAATATGCAGATAAAACATGGAGAGCTATACAGCTATGGTGTAATAGATGCAAATATGAAACTATGAAATAGTGAGGCACTTAGCTCGCAAATTTGTCTCCGCCAACGGTCAAATAGCTTGGACCGTCCCACCGCGATAAGGTGGCCTCATTAGGACGGACCCTACACTGTGAATATGCCTATGTGTGAACAGTTCAGTAAGCATGGCAGGATCTGGAACATCCAAGACACCTTATATACACACCTGATAGAGGTGGGTGGGGTGCAAGGCCAACATGGAGGTAGCCACTCCCCCGTATGTGCAATACAGACAAAGAATAAGTCAGCCAGCACTTTAGTTGATACCAAACTATTATATGGACCTCCAAGCTATTTGACCGCCGGCGGAGACAAATTTGCGAGCTAAGTGCCTCACTATTTCATAGTTTCACATTTGCATCTATCACACCATAGCTGTATAGCTCTCCATGTTTTATCTGCATATTCATGTTGCACCTATATCCTTGTGCTGGCAGTGTGCTGCTGCATTCTTCTGTTGCTGTATATCTAGCCTAGTAGCGTGCACCTGTAGGCCAGGTCCATATAATAGTTTAGTATCAACTAACTGACTTATTCTTTGTATATATATATATATATAGTTTTTTCCTGGATAACCCCTTTAATGTGAGAGACCCCCAATCATTGGAGGTAAAGGTGAGACCCATAGAAGCATTGGTGGTGAAAGACAAAACTAGGTAACCACAACCAAACATGTCACTGGGGCAAAAGACCACCTGCTCCGGGCTTGCTTTTTATGCAGGACCCCCATCATGGGAGTAGAAGGCAAAAGCGAAGAAAGGGGCAGCAGTGTGAGACTGTAGTTGGTGCCTCATTCTCTGTGGTGCAGAGTTTCAAGTAAACCATTGTCCTCTCATAATCTCTCATAGACCACTATTAGCTCTCTCTTTCAATAAAGCAACTAATCAGAGCCTTTGTGTATCTCATATAGGGGAATACTTACCTAAAATGAGGGTCTACCTACTGTACAATATTTAACATACAAGAGAGTCTCTGGGCATAGGTTTGAACCATTTGGACTGCAATCAGTAGGCACTGACCAGACTGAGTGTGGAGACTGGGGGAGAGTTTTCTGAGGTCACAGAACCTAGACCCCCTAAAAGGTAAGTAGGTAAATTTCCATATTAGGTATCTAGCCCCCCCCCCCTCTCCCCATATTAGGTAAGTATGTAGATAGGCCATTTCATATTAGGTAAGTGATTAGGTAGTCCATATTAGGTCAGTTGGTCCCCTCTTAGGGAAGTAGGTAGGCGCCCAACATTATAAAGGTAGGTAGGCAGTGCACCCATATTAGGTAAGTAGGTAGGTATGTTATCCGATTTTAGGTACTACCTAAACATAGCTCCTGAAGTGTTCCCTGTGATGGTACAATGCATTGAATTGTGCAAGGATATGTCTATGATGATTATCTGTCATTTAAATGGGCACTGTCAGAATCAAAACCTTTTCATATGTTGTACACCTTGGTAAAACAATAACCTTTTTAATATCCTTTATAACATTTTGTTTATAGAAATTATGGCTTATAAAAAGACAACAAGGGGTCCCCACACTGTCTAGAACATAATCCTGTCTGGCTGCAGCATCATCTTTGTCCTAGCTAAAGCACAGGCTGGGACAAAGTCCAGGAAGTGAGGGCAGGACTAGCACTCTATGCTCACTCCTGTCCTATCAGACTGCAGCATCAAAACAGAGAGGAGGGGTTACAGAGCAGCCTACAATGAATGGATGAGGAGACCCAGGGAGGAAGTGAATGCATGGAGAGTGAGGGCGGGCTCAGTGATTGCCTCGGACACTCCCCTTCCTGAGCAGTGGATGTCAGAATGAGTGAGCAGCAGAACAGAGGAATTTATGAGCCAAATACAGAAGCTAGACTCATAAAAAAGACATGTATTGAATCTATATGACCTAGTGAGTAACATATAGAAGCATTGTTTTTTTCTGTGATATGACAGGTATGTGTAAGGATGGGCCTTTTTTTTAAGTGTTAAGTGATTGGTTTTTCAGGTTTTTACTAGTGGGAAAAGTTGTTTCAGACTTGCAGGATTCCTCTTTATTTACTATTGGGAAAAGTCGGGAACATTTTCTGACCAGCTTTTTCTAGGTCGATATTTCCAGCCATTTACTCACAGAATTTTCTGTGAATTCAATAGTAAATCAGTTGGGTCGGCCACGCCTCTTTGCGACAGACCACGCCCCTTGTTCAGCTTTTCACAGTGCAATGTCTGGTTTGTTGGATTTTCCAGGCGCACACTGTCTCAGACACTCTGCGCCAAAATAACCAGACAAAAACTGGTCGGTTTCAGCTTAGTAAATGAGGCCCCTTAAGTGCAAAAAGTATTGGGCAAAAGGGTTTTGGATATTTAGTGGTTGACAATGTAGATGAAAGAGGTGGTAGTATTGCAAAAATCGGCTCAATAAAAAGTCTACAACACCTAGGCCATGAAAATGGCAAATCCTTTCTGTCCTCTGTATAACCTACTAGTTATTTCTTCAGGATTTCTTCACTCTAGTAGCTACAGCTATTATTGGCGCAGACTTGTTCCAGTTGTATACGCCGCACGTCCAAGTGAAGGCTGCCAGATGCTAATTTACTTCAGAGGGATTTCACCCTGCATCTTACCAAAGTCAATTCTCGTCATATCCCCATCCCCCTTCCTGCTTGCTAATGTTTACAGTCTTTCGGGTTTCCATTGACCCATGTCTATTTCCATGAATGAATCCAATTTTCCATTCTCTTTGGCGCTTCCCAAGACTGGCGAGGGATTGGCTGCACACTGTTCACTCATACTCACATGCTGAGTAGACACTAAGTACTGACAGTAATTCCGAGCACCAGTGGAACCGACCAGGGAATTTCCCAAATTTTTGAGACACTTTCTTGTCCTAGACAAAACTATTTGGTCTTATGCATTTAATCAATGGTTAAATAGATAATAATTTACATATGGACAGAAGACTCTGATTCTTATAATTCTTTTTTTTAAAGTCTGTGTTGTGCACACAAAAGAACATTGCTTAGACACTAATTGTCCGTGGTTCATGGAGTTTATGGGCTTATGATCTTATAAATGACTTGTTTGTTTTTTTCTATTTATGATGCCGGTTTTGTACCTTTCTCTCTGGAAATGGACATTCAAATTTCTAACTTTCAAGAATTCTAAATCCTGTTTTGTGATTTATAATAAAATAAATGTTGCTTTCATTTTGCCTGTTATGGAGACCGTAGAGAGGACGACCCCAGCCCAAATGGGCTCAATCCCATTCCTCATGGGCGGTGTAAGACTGTGCTGTGCTCCTTATTTCCACATATTCTTAAAGGGGTACTCCGGTGAAAACCTTTTTTCTTTTAAATCAACTGGTGGCAGAAAGTTAAACATATTTGTAAATTACTTCTATTAAAAAATCTTACTCCTTCCTGTACTTATTAGCTGCTGAATACTACAGTGGAAATTCTTTTCTTTTTGGAATGCTCTCTGATGACATCACGAGCACAGTTCTCTCTGCTGACGTTATAATAATAATAATAATAACGCTTTATTTATTGTTGTCCTTAGTGGGATTTGAACCCAAGTCCCCAGCACTGCAAGGCAGCAGTGCTAACCACTGAGCCACCATGCTGCCCTTAGCATACATCTGCTATGCATCTGCTATGCATGGTTGCTAAAATGGACAGAGATGTCAGCAGAGAGAACTGTGCTCGTGATGTCATCAGTGTTCCAAAAAGAAAGGAATTTCCTCTGTAGCATTCAGCAGCTAATAAGTACTGGAAGGATTAAGATTTTTTAATAGAAGTAATTTACAAATATGTTTAACTTTCTGCCACCAGTTGATTTAAAAGAAAAAAGGTTTTCACCGGAGTACCCCTTTAACAAACCTGGAAGGTAAAAAAAACTAACCATCACTCTTGTAATGTTTGGAGTAACATTGAAGCCCTGAGCTCCACCCACACTACTATCCCTAGCTACATGAACGATCCGCCCTAGGTAGTGGCCTCCAACTTGGCGGCTAAGTTTACAGGGCCTAGCTGGGGGACTCCGCTGCTCAGCGTTTGGAACAAACTGAACGCTTGAGTCGGCGCCGGGAGCTTGTGACATCAGAGCCCAGCCCCTCCAGGCGTCACGCCGCACCCCCGCAATGCAAGTCTATGGCAGGGGGCGTGACGGCCGTTACGCCCCCTCCCGTAGACTTGCATTGAGGGGGTGGGGCGTGACGTGACAAGCTCACGGCGCCGGCTCCAATGTTCGGAACAGTTTGTAGCAGAGTGAGCAGCAGAGTACCCCTTTAAGGGCAGATGGGGTAGTCAGACAGACCAGGTAAGTATCAAACAAATTAACGCCAAAGAATAGTCAGAACACAATAGCTGGAGTCAGAACCAAAAGGTAATGTCAGTACAAAGACCGAAACATTAAACTCTCAGGTGTCCTCCCTTTACATCTACTAAATCCAAGGGCTCAGGTTTACAGCAATGCAATCCACATGGACCCCGGCATATGGCGTCCCTGCAGGTCAATATAACATTTTCTTGTAGAAAAAATGATACATCTGAGATGCAGCATTTGATCGAACATGCAAAGTTTTACTTTTTCATCGATTAAATATTATAATATTAGACAACACATTCAGGGCTCAAGTCCTGCAGAAACTCATGGGAATGGAATTCCTGCACTTTTTCCACAGCAGGAACGCAGTTCTCATTAGCAGGAGTCCTGCAGGACCAGCCCTTTAAGGGGTACTCTGCCCCTAGACATCTCGGCTGTGGCACCCCAGACATCCAGTGCATGGGGCGAGCTTAGCTCCGTGCCGGATGACTGGTGATGCGGGGCGGAGGCTTATGACATCACAGTAATGCTCCCTCAATGCAAGTCTATGGGAGGTTATGGCCGTCTATGGAAGTCTATGGCCGTCACGCCCCCTCCCATAGACTTGCATTGAGGGGCCATGACTGTGATGTCACGAGCCTCTGGCGCTGCACCCAAACGAATGGCAGGTGCAGCAGGGAGAACGTGGGGGTCCCCAGCGCCATTTGAATAGGGTATAAGATGTCTAGTACCCCTTTAAGTGGAAATTTTGAGTGAGTTCCAACACTTTTTTCCCCAGGACTTGACCCCTGAAGACATTCAATAGCAACTGTTATTATTTACTGTGGATACTGATCTATAAACTAATTGTGGAATGAAACCTGGGGCAAATGTGCAGCACAACACAATGGAGACCTGTCAGCGCCATTTTATTCAATGAATAATGGATGATTTAATAAGAATTTATCTTAATAACTAGACCCCCCTATTAAACTCTTTCTGACACACCTGCCATCAACAGTAACACCCCTTTGTTCCCTTTCACGTAGCTTATATTGCTAAATATTGAGAAATGCTATCACTTGATCTGATCTAAAAATCAGTTTATTTGCATGATATGTCAGACCAGGAAGAGTCCCAAAAAGAATGATTGTTGGTGCATGCCTGGTAGGGGGCATCTGTTACCAGAGTTGTTGAGTTAATAGGTGTGTTGAGGGCTACTTCTCATCATGCAGTGACAGTAAAACATCTGCAGACGGAAGTAGCTGTGGTCAAAAGTCAAAGCTTGATCCAAGTGACAAAACAGAATTTGGTTAAATTGTAGCCAAAAATCACAAAACGATGACCCCTCAATGTATTGCAGAGTTGACTGCAAGTTTAAAGAGGTATTCCAGATGTTAACATTTTTTATATGTTGCTGGGGCTGCAATGAAACACTCTAGCTGCTACTTTGGAGATGGGCTTTTCTCTGCTCTGAGCCCACTCAGCCAATCACTGAGACAAGTCCGTTTCGGAAAGTGTATCTGGAGAAATTAGCAGGAAACCGGAAGACAACATTTTGATGTGTTTTTTTTTTTCATTGGACCCCAGCAACATAAAAAAAAATAAAAAATCTTACATCTAGAATAAACTTACAGGGCACTTGAATTAGCTACAAACAGCAGAGATGCACTGCACACAGATGTTGGTTATTTTTTGCTACAAAGTTCTCTTTTGTCCCTTGTGTCAAGCTTTCACTTTCGACCACAGCTGCTTCAGTCTGCAGATGTTCGGTGGTCTTTACATTCTGCAATTCAATCAAGGACACAGTAGACCTCGACAAACCTATCAACTCGGGTCACAGAGGCCCCTACCAGGTGGGCACCCTGTCGAGTCTGACATATTACTCCCCAATGCAAATAAACAGATTTTTAGAACAGCACATGTAATAAGGTTTACCAACAGTGATATAAGCTACATGACTGTGAAAAAGGTAATGGCAGGTGTGTCAGGAAGAGGTTAAAGGGGTACTCCCCTGGACAGTCTTCTCTGCTGACACCTCTGTCCATTTTAGGAACTGTCCAGAGTAGGAGCAAATCCCCATAGAAACCTCTCCTGCTCTGGACAGTTCCTGACATGGACAGAGGTGTCAGCAGAGAGCACTGTGGTCAGACAGAAAGAAAATTCAAAAAGAAAAGAACTTCCTGTGGAGCATATAGCAGCTGATAAATACTGGAAGGATTAAGATTTTTTAATAGAAATAATTTACAAATCTGTTTAACTTTCTGGCACCAGTTGATTTAATAAAAATGTTTTCCAGGGGAGTAACCCTTTAACCTCTTCCTGACACACCTGCTATTACCAGTAATGCCCCCTTTTTTCACAGTCATGTTACATTGCAGAATGTAGAGACCATCGAACATCTGCAGACTGAAGTAGCTGTGATTGAAAGTAAAAGCTTGACAAAAGGGACAAAAGAGCACTTTGTCTGTGTACAAATATGGGGGGGGGGGGTGTACCTAGTTATTTTGTCCAACCCCTGTATGCCATTAATACGTAATTCAGGTACGATCTCCTGGAACCCACAATCCTGAGAACTGTTGGCAGACTACACCATCTTCGTACAATCTCTGTAATGTGGAATTGTGAACTGCTATGTCAGAGGCAATAACCCATAGGAAAGGGGTAATACGTCTAGTAAAAGCCCGCAGGGCAGCTGCACTCATGATCAATGGAGGTCCCAGTGATCATTTCTTCTTGATTGTACATTGATGAAAATATGATAAGTCATTTTGTGGTTCGTTTTACTATACTAGATCCATTGATATGCGATTGCCAGCATTGGGTCTGCAATAACTACTTTATTCATTTACAGACAGTATTATTTCGATCGCCCACTCTTCACCAGTAACATTTTATCTGTGTTTCCTACAGGTATGACAGCCAGGGATGTGCTCACATTGGAGGGTATTTATCAAAGGATTTATGTTCTTTTTTTCCCGTAACTTTGGCGCAGTGTCTTTTTGCGGCGCCAAAGTTTGGCGCATTCTCTCCACTGTCATTTTATAAACATTCTCAAAATCACACGGTCCTGTGTGTGATTTTTACTTTGGTCAGTAATTCATCATTTGCGCCAATCTATCTTTGGCGCAATTTTGCACCTTTAGGGTATTTTTTGGGCGCAATTCACCGCCAAGAAATCTTGTACATGGAAAACACGCATAGCAATGTCAGAAAATGTAAAGGCGTCAAAATACATTTAAAAAATTGTTTTTTTGTGTGAAAGCAGCGACGCCTCCGGGGCTGCGCAATACTATCCTGCGACATAGTTGCCTCCGTTGAGCCAGCATTGGACATGGCCACACAGGTTCAGGAAAAAAAAAAACACTCAAGTTAAAAATAAAATCCATTTCACATGGTGGCTATAAACCCCTCAAAAGAAAATAACTCATGTCGCTTGCTGATATACTGCAGGAGGGACTCCGAAATGGCTGCTCTACAGGGTAAAATACGCGTCCTCTGTGGCGGTAAGTTCTGTGTAAAAGGCGCTGTGAACAGCTGATTTCAACATTAACTAACAACGTGCGCCAAATGATAATGTAATAGCCTGGGGAATGTAGGGAATGGGGAGTGTAGCTGTGCGGTTATTGAAGGGTGCTTGTTAACCCTTGCTATTCGTGATGCCAGGGTGAGGGATCCTCAGTAACGCTTTTCCTACCGCCACCCTTCCCAGGAACGATAGGGAGGTAGATAATAATGGATTGTCCACAACCGGAGAGTTTTCTGTAACAGCATTAACTTTTACTGAAGATCTTCTGCAAGCTTCAATAACATAACAGTCTCTAAGCATAACAACGGCTTTCTCTGGAGATTGACAATGGTTGGGACTTTAGCATTTAGAGTCTTTTAGTATTGTGCGTTGTTCCACTGGATTTATGGGTTTAGTTGTGGTTCAGTAGTCACGCTAGCATAAGCGGGATTTAGATTTGAACTCATGGTTTTGGTTCCGCTGAGGTCGGTAGGTGGTTAGGCCTAGCGTGTCTTTGAAAGTTGCGTAGAACCGTCCTGCTAGTCCGGCATCCACGAGAGCAGCAACCCAAGAGAGCGATAATTGGACGCAGCTCCCTTATATGGGCAGGGGCTGGACTAACGCTAATTGTTCCGTACTGATGTCAATCACCATTACAGAGATTTGTGGGTAACACGTGACCCAAGGACCTCCAAAGGTCCCGCAACATTCCATAGAGGTTACTAGCATGGTCACATGACCGAAGGTCCTGCGATGCTGAACAAGGTAAGTACTATACATTACTATAAAATATATATAAAATTATTAAATATAGACATGCCTTATTATTAGAGATAGACTTGAGGAGAGGCGACTAGGGGCTGTCCCACCTGAGGAACCCTGCCTGAACGTAGTTACTCTGACTTTGGGGACCTCTGCACTAGGTATGGTATGCAATGCAGTACCGGGACACCACAATAAATTTGGTGCATGTCCACAAAAACCAAAGTGAAAAAAAAAAAAGGGTAAAAAGAAACTGTCAACAGGCAAAATTGATAAATACCCCCCATTGACTAGAAAGGGGGCTTGAGCCCCTGCCCTTTTGACACTGGGCAGTTTGGCATCATTATGGGGGCATTTACATAAATAATTATGAGTGCCTTTTTTTTTTCCCACTTCAGGCCCCCCCCAATTTGTCTGTGCACGTCTCTGATGACAGCTGCACCTTCGTTTCACGCCACACGTATGCCAGACAGTCATATATTTACGTGTAGCCTTAAGCGTATGAAACCTCAGTTCACAAACATTATAGTCATAGGAAAAAGCCCTGATAAGTCAAAAACAAACCGATAGTAACATCACCTATTACCTGCATATATGACTCATGGGAAGATAGCAAAATATACAGGTAGAGGCGGGAGAGGAGTGGCGGACATCTTATCTCTTATGTAAGCAGTTGTCCGTGATTGTGTGTCCGCCAGCATGTTTATAAATGCCACGGTTTTCCTTATTTATTATGATACGTAATACCAAATGCAAAGTGCATTCAATGACTATGATGTAACCTGAGATAGATTTCACTAGAACAGTGTTTCCCAACCAGGGTGCCTCCAGCTGTGGCAAAACTACAACTCCCAGCATGCCCGGACAGCCTTCGGCTGTCCGGGCATGCTGGGAATTGTAGTTTTGCCACAGCAGGAGGCACCCTAGTTGGGGAACACAGCGCTAGAAAGTCAACAAGGGACAAAGAGAAATCAGGGATCCCGTGTATTGTCTTGATTTACCGACAAAGTTTATAGAATGTTTTTGTCTTTTCCCATTTACCAAGTAAGAGCATGCTTACCCCCTAGGATTTCTTTTGATCTGCTACAGATTTTTGACTTCCGTATTGTTAAAGGGGTATTCCAGGAATTTATATATATATATATCAACTGGCTCCAGAAAGTTAAACAGATTCGTAAATTACTTCTATTAAAAAATCTTAATCCCTTACGAACCTAGTAGTCTTCCTCGTTCCCATTCCCTTCTGTCCCTATGGAACCCTTTCCTGTCTCTTCTTCCTCCTTCTTTCTGTCCTCATCTCCTCTTCTTCCCATATGTTGCTTACACCAACCACATTGTTGTTGATTGTACCTAACCTGATCACATAGAAGCTCGGACCATGTACCTTGAGTTGACTAATCGATGTTTGAATTGTCATGTCTTTAACTATTCACTTTAATGTATTCAACATCCTGTCTTGTTACTGAATACCTGACTTTATATAGTGATGGTACGCATCATATGTGTGTACCCTATCGACAACCGCGCTTCTTACGATGCCTGTTTATTGATGGTGTTTTTGTACTTTACTTGAACTTTGTACTTTTAATAAAACGTTAATAGTAAAAAAAAAAAATCTTAATCCTTTCAGTACTTATGAGCTTCTGAAGTTAAGGTTGTTCTTTTCTGTCTAAGTGTTCTCTGATGACACCTGTCTTGGGAAACGCCCAGTTTAGAAGCAAATCCCCATAGCAAACCTCTTCTAAACTGGGCGGTTCCCGAGACACGTGTCATCAGAGAGGACTTAGACAGAAAAGAACAACCTTAACTTCAGAAGCTCATAAGTACTGAAAGGATTAAGATTTTTTTTAATAGAAGTAATTTACAAATCTGTTTAACTTTCGGGAACCAGTTGATATTGAAAAAAAAGTTTTTTCCTGGATAACCCCTTTAATTGGGAAACACTGCAACAAATCTGCAGAAAATCCACAACAAATCCTCAGCATGTGAACATACCCTCATAGGGTTTTCCTAAGCGATCGCTCTTTTTCTAGCTAGTGACATTGGCACAGTTTCTTCTAGGTCAAGTGGTTTAAAATAGCATAATAAATATTGTTGTTTAGAGCCCCACATAATAATCCCTAAACCACATGTGGTTAGTGTGTTGATGGTAAAAGCAGATGTTATTACCCTAGGGGCAGATGGCATTAACCCCTTGTGTTCGTGATGCCAGGGCATGGTTATCCTCTACACCACCCGAGGTATGGCAGCTGGTTCCTGGGCCAGGCGCGAGGCAAATAATCACTCCGGTGCAAGGTTATGGAACAACGGCAGCTTTACTGAGGCAGACAGGTGTGATAGTCTTTACAGCTCAGTTAGGCCCAAGGAGATGACCAGTTACTTAAGGAGACTTGAGGGCTCGCTGGGACTTGTAGTGGACTTGGACTTAATCATGCAATCCCACACTGACTTTAGCAGGCTTACCAGGTTGCTTACCAGGTTTTGATTTTCACCTTAATGGGGTCCAGGGATGGTGGAAGCGTGGCTGCGGGTTAGGCCTAAGTCTCCCTCAGGACACCAGACACTCTCAGGTCTTGACTGTACTTCCCCTTTAGAACAGAACTCTAGACTGAACTAGCTAGCTCCTCCCTGGTATATAAGGGAGCAATTTGGTGGACTCCCATAGGTCACGCACAAGTCACCTGGTCACTGACACCTTCCCTGGTTACATGACTTAAAGGGGTTATCCACCATAAGGTGATTTTAGTACGTACCTGGCAGACAGTAATGGACATGCTTAGGAAGGACCTGCGCTTGTCTTGGGGCTAAAATGCTATGTTGTGAGATTACCATAACACTGTGGCTAGCTTTTTGTGAACTGGCATTTCCTGTTTGAGTTTTCATCTTTTGCCTACAAATCCCATAATTCCATTTTCCTCCCTCTCACACATCAGCAACCCCACCCATTGAAACATAAATGAGCTGCATCCATTCAAAAGACCTGTGGTTTTCAATCAGGGTGCCTACAGCTGTTGCATTAGGTGCAGATTGATCTCTCCCACCAAGCGATCCCTCCAACCATTGAAGCAGACAGGCTCCCTGTCATCAGCTGAATCTTGGGCATTCCCAGTAGAGGTGACATATATGTTGTAAACATAGTGAACACATAGCTGTAGGGACGGGAGTATGATTCACTGTTGTGGCAAAAAGGAGTTGTTTAAGGATTACAAAGGATAGGGGATAAGATGTCTGATCGTGGGGGTCCCCTCACTGGGGACCCCCGCAATCTCCCTTCTGCACCCGCCGTCAGTTTAGAGCATTGGTTGCAGCGCCAGAGGCTCGTGATGTCACGGCCACACCCCACTCGTGAGGTCACAGCCACGCCCGCTTGTAAAGCCATGGCCACGCCCCTTCAATGCAAGTCTATGGGAGGGGGCGTGGCAGCCGTCACGCCCCCTCCCATAGACTTGCATTGAAGGGGCATGGCCATGACATCACAAGTGGGGCGTGACCGTGACGTCACAAGCCTACGACCCGCATCACCAGTCATCCGGCTCCGAGCTCCATGCACCGGATGTCTGGGCTGCCGCAGCGGAGATCGTGGGAGGTCCCCAGCGGCGGGACCCCTGTGACCAGACATCTTATCACCTATCCTTTGGATAGGGTATAGGATGTCTAGGGGCGGAGTACCCCATTAAGATCCCTGACTGCCATAAATAGCTTGTTCTGATGTATCCATATGTATATATCTCAGATGTCGTTATTTTAACCACAAATTCAGATCTCTGGGCTTTAAATTGGGGATAATTCCTTACGTATGTGTAGCTTAAGGGGAAATAATTCTTATCGTGAAATGACAAAAAAAAATGTTCCTGCCCCAAGAACAATAATTACACGGTACCTGACTAAGCGGTCAGACATCTGTTTACAAAAGAGGCTGCGTGCCGCCATATAACAACCCGGCCTCATTCACCTAATTGTAAAGAATGCGGATATCTCAAGGTGTGATCTCTGAGCCCCTCTGGGGTCTCTCCTGACCCTTCTTGATGTTTCGGAACCTTGTAGATGCCTGAAATGCTGACGTCATATCACCTTCATTTCTCCAGGCTAAAATATTGTCTATAGTTCTCAAACTGGAACTTACCGCTTCCTTTACAACTCTATAAATCAGTTCTGGAAGGAAGAGGGAATGACAGACTTACTACTTGTACATATGTGACGTACTTGTGGTCACCTCCATATTGGGAAAATTTCACTATAAAAATTTTTGACGATGTGTCACAATGTTTTCACTTAAAAGTCAGAATTTTAGTGAAAAATTTGCACACCTGGTGTAAATCCTGGAGAAAATGACAAGTTGTTACATACTGTGTATTGTGTCTTTATACAGGGCACAAAGATATTTCATACAAGGAGGGTGTGAAATGTTGTACAATGCATGCCCCAGTTACTGCAGAACCTCTTTTTTGTGTGTGGAAGAAACAGTTACTTAAAGGGGCACTTCGCTGCTAGACATCTAATCCCCTATCCTATCCCCAAACTCCGGGTTCCTCCGGCAGTGGTCGTGACATCACGGCCACACCCCTCGTGATGTCACGTCACGCCCCCTCCATTCATGTCTATGGGAGGGGGCGTGTCATTCGACACGCCCCCTCCCATAGACATGAATGGAGGGGGCGTGGTGTGACATAATAAGGGGCGTGGCCATGACATTGCGATCACGGCCTCCAGCTCCGAGCGTTCTGAACTAAATGCTCAGAACGCTTGAGCACCAGAGAACCCCTTTAAGGTTAAATGCTGATACATGATTCACTCTGAATGGCTTTGCCGTATTAGGCTGCATTCACACCACGTTTTGTACATACGGGAGCTGTATCAGGTGGGGGAGGGGCAAACCGGGCGCTCCCTTACCCCAGCCGAATCAGCCCGTGACTCCATTTACTTTAATGAGCCGAATGGAGTCAAACGGTGACTCTGCTCGGCTCAGTTTTGACCCGTATGCGGTTTCCTGACCGGACCTAAAACCGTAGTATACTGTGGTTTTAGGTCCGGTCCAAAACCGGATACGGGTTAAAACTGAGCCGATCGGAGTCACCGTTTGACTCCGGTCGGCTCATTAAAGTAAATGGAGTCATGGGCTGATTAAGCTGGGGTATGGGAGAGCCCGGTTTGCCCCTCCTCCCGCCAGATCCGGCTCCCGTATGTACAAAACGTGGTGTGAATGCAGCCTTAGAGTAATCATAGTGATATCATTGGCTATTAAAGGAGTAGTCCAGTGCTGAAAAACTTAGCCCCTATCCTAAAGATAGGGGATAAGTTTCAGATTGCAGGGGGACCGACCGCTGGGGCCCCCACAATCTCCTGAACGGGGTCCCGACTCACTGGCCAGATAGCGGGTGTCAACCACCGCACGAAGCGGCAGCGGACACGCCCCCTCAATACAGCACTATGGCAGAGCCGTAGATTGCCGAAGGCAGTTGTATTGAGAGGGCGTGTCAGCCGCCGCTTCGTGCGGTCGTCAACACGCCCCCTTCCCGCGGGCTGCCGGGGCCCCATACAGGAGATCGCAAGAGGCCCCAGTGGTCGGACCCCCCCCGCGATCTGAAACTTACCCCCTATCCTTAGGAGAGGGAATACGTTTTTCAGCACTGGACTACTCCTTTATTGTGGCTCTGGATTATATGGTTGGTCCCTGGTGGATTCTCCCAGGCCCGCCGGCCCAGATTAGATAATTTAAATAGATCTACTACCTATATACCTAAATAGGGAGAGATCTAGCAATACAGACATAAGGGATTGCCCTGATGACATGCAGCCCTGTCTCTGGCCAAGGTTTGACTATGATTCCTCTGAAATGACATTCACAGTGAATCATGTACCATTGTGAGAGTGAACATCCATAGAAGAGAATCTCTGTGAACAGTACTTTTAAAATTCGCTTCCTCATTGATCCAGCATTGAAAACAGCATCACAACAAGGGACATACACAGAGTGTCAGACGTGTTTCAGGAGTTATCTCTTATTCATAGGAAGCCTGTCATTGTTTCATGCTGCCTGTGGGCATTACGCCATCAGCAACAATGGCCGCTGCACAACATCACAACGTGGGACATACACAGTATGTCCGATATGTTTAAAAAAAATGATCACTTATTCGTAGGGAGGCCTGTCACTGTATCATGTTGCCTGCAGGTTAGGCAGCATAAAACTTGTAGCAAGTTCTCTTTCTCTATTTTTGAATATAACTCAAAAATAGAAAAGCAAACAAGGCCGCTCATCCACAATTTGTCCAAAAAATAACAGGCTGTTAGTGTACCTTTTGATCAAAACCTGCAAGCCCACTCGCCATGTCCTGGTCACCTGATAAGTAGGGGTCCCTAAACTAACACTGGCATAGCACTGCGCGGCAACAACCATCGCCGCAACATCAAGCCAACAGGGGGAATAACCCAGTGGCCACATAACCCCACTGCAGCCTGACCAAGTCCCCCTGGCTCTGGGCAACGTCAGTCCACAGAGCATGCTACCCCACCATATGCTGGTGTGGTGCCATTGTTGCTAATGGTGGTCGTCGCCCAGCGCTATGCCAGTTTTAGTTCAGGGACCCACTCTTTTCAGGTGGCCTTGACATGGCTTGCACGTTTTGATCACTACCAACCTGTTAATTTTTATAAATAATGCTGAGCAGCAATTCGATCATAGTACAAGTTGTGGGTGTGCGGCCATTTCTGTTTCTCTATTTTTGAGTCCCTATTAGAATATATTGTGAAATTGCCGTTTTGTGTATGTACCATACAATCATAAGTGGGGGTCCTTTCCTACAAAATCAGCCAACAACCGTGCAGGGAAGGATCCCGAAAAGGAGAAGGTGGGCAAAAAAGCATCAGAAGAGGCCCTATTTAAATATTTGCTATGAGGCCCTCTTATCTCTGTCTTCCCCTTCTCTTTTATCTTTCTTAAGAAGGAATTCCTGAGAAAACATTTTAGTTCTTTTTAAGATTTCAGATGGTGCCAGAAGGTATACAACCTTGTAATCTTCTTCCATTTAAAAATGTCAAGCCTTCTTAAACTTATCAGCTGTTGTATGCCCCGGAGGAAGTTATGTAGTTCTTTCTAGACCGACATAGTGCTCTCTGCTGACACCTCTGTCCATATCAGGAACTGTTTGGAGCAGGAGAGTTTTGCTCTGGAAAATTGCTTCTGCTCTGGACAGTTCCTGACACAGACAGAGGTGGCAGCAGAGAGCACAGTGGCCAGACTGGAAAGAACTGCACAACTTCCTCTGGCACATACAGCAGCTAATAAGTCAGTGTTTCTCAAGCCTTCGTGAACGTATTAGCTGTTGTATGCCCTGGAGGAAGTTGTTTAGTTCTTTCTAGTCAGACACAGTGCTCTCTGCTGACACCTCTGTCCGTATCAGGAACTGTTTGAGCAGGAGAGGTTTGCTCTAAAAATTTGCTTCTGCTCTGGACAGTTCCTAAAATGGACAGAGGTGTCGGCAGAGAGCACTGTGGTCAGACAGGAAATAACTACACAACTTCCTCTGGAGCACACAGTAGCTAAGTTAGTGTTGTTCAGACGGAGTGCCTCCAGCTGTTGCAAAACTACAACTCCCACCATGCCCGGACAGCCAAAGGCTGTCCGGGCATGGTGGGAGTTGTAGTTTTCCAAAAGCTGGAGGGACCCTGATTAGGAAGCACTGTGATAAGTACTGGAAGACTTAAAGGGGTGCTCTCTGCTGACAATCTTTTTTTAATTAACTGGTGCCAGAAAGTTAAACAGATTTGTAAATTACGTCTATTTAAAAATCTTAATCCTTCCATTACTTATCAGCTGCTGAATGCTCCACAGGACGTTATTTTCTTTTTGAATTTCCTTTCTGTCTGACCACAGTGCTCTCTGCTGACACCTCTGTCCATGTCAGGAACTGTCCAGAACAGGAGAGATTTGCTATGGGGATGTGTTCCTACTCTGGGCAGTTCCTAAAATGGACAGAGGTGTCAGCAGAGAGCACTGTGGACAGACTGAAAGAAAATTTGAAAAGAAAAGAACTTCCTCTGTAGTATAAAGCAGCTGATAAGTACTGGAAGGATTATTTTTTTTTTTATTTTTTTTTTATAGAAGTCATTGTTTTACAAATCTGTTTAACTTTCTGGCATCAGTTGATTTAAAGAAAAATGTTTTCCAGCGGAGTACCCCTTTAAGATGTTTAACTAATTTGTAAATCTGTGTAACTTTCTGGTATAAATTGATTTGAAATTTTTTATTATGCCCGGAGTACTCCTTTAAGGATAAAGAGCCACTTCACTATAGGATTTTTGAGGCAAATGCATTTAACAAAACATAAAGTTTTGTTTGCCATAAATCATCTTAAACGACGGCATAATACCTACACACGCCAAGACAAGTAGACTGTCCAGTATTTTGTTAAACTTGCTGCCTTGTTTGTCCTGTTTAATTCTTCTGGGAAACATTCCCAAATCTATGTTTATCTGTGCAATCTATTATTACTTAACATTTTATATATAAATTCGGTTTCTCATCAGGACTGTAGCAAAATACAAATTTCAGTATATATTCGGATTGATGGCAATCTCTGCATGGTGCCTAAGGGCTCTGAAGCAATGGCTTACATGTACAGTGTATGAGTAAGGCTTGAGAGGGGCCGAAACGCACCCGATGTTGTCTGCACTGGACATATGTTTGTTTTTAATATGAAATAATAAAGAATAAGTGATCTTATCTTTACCCATGTTGGAAATCCTCTTGTTTGTTGCTACACAGTAAAAGACCATACTTTAAAGGGGAACTCCACTGCTGGACATGTTGACCTCAATCCATAGGATAGGGGATAACATGTCTGATCGCGGGGGTCCATCCGCTGGGGACCCCTGCCATCTCCGCCATGGCTCCCCAGTCATCCGGTGCATGGAGCAAACTCTGCTCTGTGCTGAATGACTGGCGATAACAGCCGCCACACCCCCTGCATTCATGTCTATGGGAGGAGGCGTCACAGCTGTGTACTTGCCGTCATGCCCCCTCCCATAGACATGAATGAAGGGGGTGTGACAAGACGGCACAATCAAGGAAGCCCTAGGTTTCCATGACCGTAACGCCACAGCGCCAGCACGGTGATTGCGGGTGTCCGGCCGCTGGGGCTCCCCGCGATCTCCATGCCGACGCTGTGGTGTTACCCCCTTTGAATAGGGGAAAACGTTTCTAGGGGCGGAGTACCCCTTTATGGACAATGAAAAGTTTTGTTAACTTGGCTGTGAGGAGGAAATGAACGGGAGTGGGATAAGGAAAACAGTCCTGCGCAGGGTTTTTGTAAACCCTGCCATGCTTGCAGGTACTGAGATCCTGTATTTGTATGTTCTCCCCGTATTTGTGAACTCCAGTGGGCACAGGGATCGAGCTGAGTGATGACAAGCTCTATACAGTGCTGGGGAATATGTTGGCACTATATAAATAAATGGATGAATATTATTATTATTATCTTGGAGCTGAGGCACTGGCTGTATGAACAGAGAGGAGCAGCCTGTAATAAGCATTGCCTCAACCCAACTTCCTGTGTTCTGTCTTTATGCCTCTGTTACTAGAGACGGACAGAGCCTAACAACAGGCATTGAACTACACATTCAGTAGACATGAGACCCCTAGTGGCTGAAACTTTGGACACAGGTTTAGGGGATAACAAAACAATACATTAAAGATTTTCTTACGAGCACTCCTGCTATCTGATGAGCAAAAGTTATGTAAAAAATGTGTGTCCATTCCATGCTGAATATATATATATATATATATATATATATGTAAATATTTGTCATTAATTGTTACTGACTTTTCAACCACAGCATCTGAAAATGTCCCAAAAAATCATGGCAGAACAGGTTTTCAACAGATACTGCCATTGGTTGGAATCTGTCACACCCATTTGTGTAACTAAAAAGGCATTTAGGGATGGCAGAAAATAGTCTATACTGACCAATTCAGCTGTCCAAAATCTCTAGTGGATGGCCAGATGTCTGTCATAGCGACAGCCCCTGGATTATACTACAATGATGGTGTTCTTCAGGTAAACTGCTTCCAGAGCCTAGTATGTTTACTGTCTTTTACATTATGAGGGAAAATTCAGTTAGAGGAGTACTCCACCCCTAGACATTTTATCCCCTATCCAAAGGAAGATTGCAGGGGTCCCCAGCGGCAGGACCCTCGCGATAAGACATCTTATACCCTATCCTTTGGGTAGGGGATAAGATGTCTAGGGACGGTGTACCCCTTTAACCTACCGGTAACTATAGGACAGAAAGTGAAAACCTTGATCTGGTGACAAAACATTTGACCATTTCCATATCTCCCATTAACTAAAATGGATATAGCCACCACCACAGGTGCCTACGCGCAAATTTTCTGGCTCGTTCTCATCATCATTCTGGGACTGAACACTCAGATTTCGAACGATCCAAACTTTTGATATGTCTCTATAGCATATTAAAAGCTTCTTATTATGATCATGTCTAAGGAAAGAGAGCTTAAAAGGGGATTGTCTAGTCCAGTCTAATCTGTTTTATGTTCTCTTTTCGGATTTCTCTACCTAATTGATGTGGGACCCCAATCAGGACCGATTGACTTGGTGCAATTACGGTCACAGCCCTACTTGTGTTCCCGAAAATCACTCCCTTCCTCTACAAGCGCCACTGTGTCATGAGTAATCTACCTGAGCAGGTTGCAGACATATTGCACAATGATGCCTTAAAGAATCTGGCAATACTTTGTGAATATAAAAAAAAAAGAGAGGAATAGATATGTCTGATAAACACCTATAGTCACTTCTCCAAAACAGCTTTAAGCTAATACTCTTGGGTGAATTCCAATGAGTTTTTATTCCTTAGAAACCCTTCGCCCACAGCCTGGGTGCCTTCATCTGTAAATGGTCTGTGTGTCATTCATCGCCATAAGGAAAGAAAGTATATTTCCTTATATGCAGAAGATATCCTGGATTTTTGGGGAAAAACAGTCGGATCTGACCGGAGTGATGGAGATTATCAAGGAATATGGGAATTTCTCAGGGTTAGAAATAAACTGGTCCAAATCAGTACTCCTTCCATTGGGGGAGAATAATATATTCATAGAAAACGAAATAAAAATATTAAAAAGAGACGAGCACTTTAAATACTTAGGTATACAAATCTCAGGTAAATTAGAAGATCATTATAAATTAAACCTAGAACCCTTAATAAAGAACATGGAAAAGAAAATTAAAATATGGAGCGACTTCAAAATGTCTAAAGCAGACAGAATGATATTCATTAAAACTATTATGTTGCCGAAAATATTATATGTATTTAGTGCTTCACCCATTTGGTGTGATGAAATAAAAAAAAAAAAAAGAATGCTGTCAATCTTCAATGCTTTGATATGGGGCCGAAAAAGGGTGAGGATTAAGATAGAATATTTATGTCTACCCAGAAGAGAAGGGGGAATGGCGTTCCGGACGTGAAAAAGTATTTTTTAGCCGTCCAATTATACTTTATTAGGGACTGGAGGAGATCTCATATGATTGAGTATTTGAGATGAAGAGTAAGATGAAGAGGATCATATGATGATATTTACCAGTTACTGGAGTCAGGACAAGTAGAAGAGAAAGGATGGAAAAACTGTATAACAATAAGAACGTGGAAAATGGTAAAAAGGGAGGTGGGAATAACTGGGATACTGGATATAGCCCTCATTTGGAATAATAAAAACACAGTAGAGGAAATAAATAGATTAGAATTTCGAACACTAGCGCAATGGGGGGTGAATAAAATAGGGGATATATATATAAGGAAGGGAAGATTAACACATGGGAAGAGTTAAAAAAGGGTAGAGAAGTTGGGGTTGGGACATGGTTGGAATATATGAGATTAGGAGGTATAGTAAAAGATACGGTAGATAAGGGGAAGAAAGTAGAAATAGTAAAAGGTCGTTTTTGTGATAAGATGGTGAATATAGAGATGGGAAAAAAAGAGTTGTCAAAGGTATATAGAGCACTTAATACATATTCTATATTAAAGAGAAATCATCACAGTAGAAAAATATGGCAAAAAGAATTGGGTGAGATAGAAGAAGCACAGTGGGGAAAAATACACGAAAGAATTAATGTTATTCCATTAAATGCGAATCATAGGGTGATACAGTTTAATATAGTTTATAGGTTGTACTATACACCTCTCGTTTTGTATAAAATAGGTAAAAAGAACTCGAGTGCCTGCTCAAAATGTGGGCAGGAAGAGGCAGGATTGTTGCATATGCTTTGGACATGTCCAGAAATAAAGACATTTTGGGGAGAAGTTATACAATTAGTTGAGAAAAGTTGGAAGATTAGAATAAAATTAACACCAATAAATGCGATCCTGGGAGGTGATATTGGGACAGAAATAAAAAGGGATTGGGGAAAAAAAATTCAAAGGTCACTTTTTTATGCCAGATTAATTATAGTAAAACAGTGGATATCTGTAACAGGCCCGAGTGTGCATCAATGGAGGGAGGGGGTGAGGAGGGAATATAGAATTGAGATAAAGAGAACTAAAAAGCTGAGCTGCGGGGTCCGATAAGACATTTTTGACCTTTTCCTTCTTCCTTTTTATTTATTTATTTATTTATTTATTTATTTTTCTTCCTCTTTTCTTCTTCTTCTTCTTCCTCTAGGGGGATAAGGGTGGGGGGATGGGTGGGAGGAGGGTAAAAAAAAAAAAAAAAGAAAAAAATTGTATAAAATATTGTATTATTCTTTTTTTTTTGTAATATGTGGTGGTAATAAAAAAAAGAAAAAAAAGAAAGTATATTAGGGACTATTGGCGACAAAGATAGAAGTATCTGGCGTTTGAGGATCCAGCAACAAATGGACACAGCAGATCGCTATATGGAAGAATGTAGACATCTAATGCCAGTAGTGTGAGATAAATGTATAATCCAATAGTATATGATATGTGTATAATCCAATAGTATATGATATGTGTATAATCCAATAGTATATGATAAGTGTATAAGTGTATAATCCAATAGTATATGATATGTGTATAATCCAATAGTATATGATATGTGTATAATCCAATAGTATATGATATGTGTATAATCCAATAGTATATGATATGTGTATAATCCAATAGTATATGATATATGTATAATCCAATAATATATGATATGTGTATAATCCAATAGTATATGATATGTGTATAATCCAATAGTATATGATATGTGTATAATCCAATAGTATATGATATATGTATAATCCAATAGTATATGATATGTGTATAATCCAATAGTATATGATATGTGTATAATCCAATAGTATATGATATGTGTATAATCCAATAGTATATGATATGTGTATAATCCAATAGTATATGATATGTGTATAATCCAATAGTATATATATGTATAATCCAACAGTATATGATATGTGTATAATCCAATAGTATATGATATGTGTATAATCCAATAGTATATGATATGTGTATAATCCAATAGTATATGATATGTGTATAATCCAATAGTATATGATATGTGTATAATCCAATAGTATATGATATGTGTATAATCCAATAGTATATGATATGTGTATAATCCAATAGTATATGATATGTGTATAATCCAATAGTATATGATATGTGTATAATCCAATAGTATATGATATATGTATAATCCAATAGTATATGATATGTGTATAATCCAATAGTATATGATATGTGTATAATCCAATAGTATATGATATGTGTATAATCCAATAGTATATATGTGTATAATCCAATAGTATATATGTGTATAATCCAATAGTATATGATATATGTATAATCCAATAGTATATGATATGTGTATAATCCAATAGTATATGATATGTGTATAATCCAATAGTATATGATATGTGTATAATCCAATAGTATATGATATGTGTATAATCCAATAGTATATGATATGTGTATAATCCAATAGTATATGATATGTGTATAATCCAATAGTATATGATATGTGTATAATCCAATAGAATATGATATGTGTATAATCCAATAGTATATGATATGTGTATAATCCAATAGTATATGATATGTGTATAATCCAATAGTATATGATATGTGTATAATCCAATAGTATATGATATATGTATAATCCAATAGTATATGATATGTGTATAATCCAATAGAATATGATATGTGTATAATCCAATAGTATATGATATATGTATAATCCAATAGTATATGATATGTGTATAATCCAATAGAATATGATATGTGTATAATCCAATAGTATATATGTGTATAATCCAATAGTATATGATATGTGTATAATCCAATAGTATATGATATGTAAATAATCCAATAGTATATGATATGTGTATAATCCAATAGTATATGATATGTAAATAATCCAATAGTATATGATATGTGTATAATCCAATAGTATATGATATGTGTATAATCCAATAGTATATGATATATGTATAATCCAATAGTATATGATATATGTATAATCCAATAGTATAGGATATATGTATAATCCAATAGTATATGATATGTGTATAATCCAATAGTATATGATATATGTATAATCCAATAGTATATGATATATGTATAATCCAATAGTATATGATATGTGTATAATCCAATAGTATATGATATGTGTATAATCCAATAGTATATATGTGTATAATCCAATAGTATATGATATGTGTATAATCCAATAGTATATGATATATGTATAATCCAATAGTATATATGTGTATAATCCAATAGTATATGATATATGTATAATCCAATAGTATATGATATGTATATAATCCAATAGTATATATGTGTATTATCCAATAGTATATGATATATGTATAATCCAATAGTATATGATATGTGTATAATCCAATAGTATATGATATATGTATAATCCAATAGTATATGATATGTGTATAATCCAATAGTATATGATATATGTATAATCCAATAGTATATGATATATGTATAATCCAATAGTATATGATATCTGTATAATCCAATAGTATATGATATGTGTATAATCCAATAGTATATGATATATGTATAATCCAATAGTATATGATATATGTATAATCCAATAGTATATGATATGTGTATAATCCAATAGTATATGATATGTGTATAATCCAATAGTATATATGTGTATAATCCAATAGTATATGATATGTGTATAATCCAATAGTATATGATATATGTATAATCCAATAGTATATATGTGTATAATCCAATAGTATATGCTATATGTATAATCCAATAGTATATGATATGTGTATAATCCAATAGTATATATGTGTATAATCCAATAGTATATGATATATGTATAATCCAATAGTATATGATATGTGTATAATCCAATAGTATATGATATATGTATAATCCAATAGTATATGATATGTGTATAATCCAATAGTATATGATATGTGTATAATCCAATAGTATATATGTGTATAATCCAATAGTATATGATATATGTATAATCCAATAGTATATGATATGTGTATAATCCAATAGTATATGATATGTATATAATCCAATAGTATATATGTGTATAATCCAATAGTATATGATATGTGTATAATCCAATAGTATATATGTGTATAATCCAATAGTATATGATATGTGTATAATCCAATAGTATATGATATGTGTATAATCCAATAGTATATGATATATGTATAATCCAATAGTATATATGTGTATAATCCAATAGTATATGATATATGTATAATCCAATAGTATATGATATGTGTATAATCCAATAGTATATATGTGTATAATCCAATAGTATATGATATATGTATAATCCAATAGTATATGATATGTGTATAATCCAATAGTATATGATATATGTATAATCCAATAGTATATGATATGTGTATAATCCAATAGTATATGATATGTGTATAATCCAATAGTATATATGTGTATAATCCAATAGTATATGATATATGTATAATCCAATAGTATATGAAATGTGTATAATCCAATAGTATATGATATGTATATAATCCAATAGTATATGATATGTGTATAATCCAATAGTATATGATATGTGTATAATCCAATAGTATATGATATGTGTATAATCCAATAGTATATTTGTGTATAATCCAATAGTATATGATATGTGTATAATCCAATAGTATATGATATGTGTATAATCCAATAGTATATGATATGTGTATAATCCAATAGTATATGATATATGTATAATCCAATAGTATATGATATGTGTATAATCCAATAGAATATGATATATGTATAATCCAATAGTATATATGTGTATAATCCAATAGTATATGATATGTGTATAATCCAATAGTATATGATATGTGTATAATCCAATAGTATATGATATGTGTATAATCCAATAGTATATGATATATGTATAATCCAATAGTATATGATATATGTATAATCCAATAGTATATGATATATGTATAATCCAATAGTATATGATATGTGTATAATCCAATAGTATATGATATATGTATAATCCAATAGTATATGATATATGTATAATCCAATAGTATATGATATGTGTATAATCCAATAGTATATGATATGTGTATAATCCAATAGTATATATGTGTATAATCCAATAGTATATGATATGTGTATAATCCAATAGTATATGATATATGTATAATCCAATAGTATATATGTGTATAATCCAATAGTATATGATATATGTATAATCCAATAGTATATGATATGTGTATAATCCAATAGTATATATGTGTATAAACCAATAGTATATGATATATGTATAATCCAATAGTATATGATATGTGTATAATCCAATGGTATATGATTTATGTATAATCCAATAGTATATGATATGTGTATAATCCAATAGTATATATGTGTATAATCCAATAGTATATGATATATGTATAATCCAATAGTATATGATATATGTATAATCCAATAGTATATGATATGTGTATAATCCAATAGTATATGATATATGTATAATCCAATAGTATATGATATATGTATAATCCAATAGTATTATGATATGTGTATAATCCAATAGTATATGATATGTGTATAATCCAATAGTATATATGTGTATAATCCAATAGTATATGATATGTGTATAATCCAATAGTATATGATATATGTATAATCCAATAGTATATATGTGTATAATCCAATAGTATATGATATATGTATAATCCAATAGTATATGATATGTGTATAATCCAATAGTATATATGTGTATAATCCAATAGTATATGATATATGTATAATCCAATAGTATATGATATGTGTATAATCCAATAGTATATGATATATGTATAATCCAATAGTATATGATATGTGTATAATCCAATAGTATATGATATGTGTATAATCCAATAGTATATGATATATGTATAATCCAATAGTATATGATATGTGTATAATCCAATAGTATATGATATGTATATAATCCAATGGTGTATATGTGTATAATCCAATAGTATATGATATGTGTATAATCCAATAGTATATGATATGTGTATAATCCAATAGTATATATGTGTATAATCCAATAGTATATGATATGTGTATAATCCAATAGTATATGATATGTGTATAATCCAATAGTATATGATATATGTATAATCCAATAGTATATATGTGTATAATCCAATAGTATATGTATAATCCAATAGTATATGATATGTGTATAATCCAATAGTATATATGTGTATAATCCAATAGTATATGATATATGTATAATCCAATAGTATATGATATGTGTATAATCCAATAGTATATGATATATGTATAATCCAATAGTATATGATATGTGTATAATCCAATAGTATATGATATGTGTATAATCCAATAGTATATGATATGTGTATAATCCAATAGTATATGATATGTGTATAATCCAATAGTATATATGTGTATAATCCAATAGTATATGATATATGTATAATCCAATAGTATATGATATGTGTATAATCCAATAGTATATGATATGTATATAATCCAATAGTGTATATGTGTATAATCCAATAGTATATGATATGTGTATAATCCAATAGTATATGATATGTGTATAATCCAATAGTATATATGTGTATAATCCAATAGTATATGATATGTGTATAATCCAATTTTCATGCCTGATCCGGGGTTGCACTGGCCCATAGTAGGATGCTCTAGTAGCCTCAGGTTCTGAGGTTCGACATGGACAGCTTCAAGGATAGGGTCTTCAATTTTTTGGAATATTTAATACATTTTCCCCTTCTTCTGCTTCTACTTTTTAATCTATGCGACAAATATGCGACTTTTTAATAACGCTGTCCACAGTTAGTTTGTAAGTGCTTTTTTATTCGGTGGTGATTAGCACCTGTTTTGGTGGGTTGCGCCACAGTAGGCGACTTTTTAAAAAAGTCGCATTTTCATAAATCCCTGACCACTGCAAAAATCTACCAAAAACATGTCTACCACTGCAACAAACCAAAACACAGGTAAATAAAAAGTTGCAGGAAAAGTCGCAAAAAAAACACACTGTGCCAAAATATTGAGAAAAATTTTGCCAAGAAAACCTGGGTAAAATGCTTCATAAATACCCCCCATCATTTTAACATTTCTCCTTAGTAACGATCCAGATCCCTACAAAAACACCCAATGGGGGAGATTTATCCAAACCTGTCCAGAGAACTTTCCTTTGCACAGGTTTTGATAAATCTCCCCCAATATATTTTCTTTTCTTTAACCCAACAAACCCATTTGCCTTCCTGCAATAAATGACTCTGCAACCAAGGGTTTTCCCAAGTGAGTCCTCTAGCAGGTTCAAGCTGAAATTCATTGGGAAAAAAATAGGATCTTACATGTCTCCCCCACCCCGCACGTGGGTCACAGTAACCTCTGCGGTGGGAATAGTCTGCCTGACACAAATACCTGGAAGGCTTGGGGCGCTGAGTTTCCTGTCATACACAGTGTACACAGGGATTGTGTAGTATTACCTAATGCTGTTGTGTCACATTGCTGGAGCACAGCCACATTTGCCACAGTAATTAAGAAAGTCTAATATGACTCATGTTTTATGAGACATCCAGGGGCTATATAAAGGCGGACTCCATGCCTGAAGAGTATCCGACTCCAACCTGAGCTACAGCAACATGTCCTGTCTGCCTGTCCTCCTGCTGCTGTCCTGGGCGGCTCTGTCTGCTGCCTACCCTGCCGCCCCTCAGGAAGATCTGGACAACAAATATGCAAAAATGGCAGAGGTAAATATACTGCATGCTACTATACGTCTTATATTATATCTATCTATTTATATATATCATATCTATCTCATATCTATCTATCTATCTCATATCTATCTATCTATCTCATATCTATCTATCTATCTCATATCTATCTATCTATCTCATATCTATCTATCTATCTCATATCTATCTATTATCTATCTCATATCTATCTATCTATCTATCTATCTATCTATCTCATATCTATCTATCTATCTCATATCTATCTCATATCTATCTATATCATATCTATCTATCTCATATCTTTCTATCTCATATCTATCTATCTATCTATCTATCTATCTCATATCTATCTATCTATCTATCTCATATCTATCTATCTATCTCATATCTATCTATCTATCTATCTATCTATCTCATATCTATCTATCTATCTATCTATCTCATATCTATCTCAAATCTATCTATAACATATCTATCTATTTATCACATCTATCTATCTCATATCTATCTATCTCATATCTATCTATCTATCTATCTCATATCTATCTATCTATCTATCTCATATCTACCTATCTATCTATCTCATATCTATCTATCTGTCTCATATCCATCTATCTCATATCTATCTATCTCATATCTATCTATCTATCTCATATCTATCTATCTATCTATCTATCTCATATCTATCTATCTATCTCATATCTATCTATCTATCTATCTCATATCTCATATCTATCTGTCTCATATCTATCTATCTCATATCTATCTATCTCATATCTATCTGTCTCATATCTATGTATCTCATATCTATCTATCTATCTATCTATCTCATATCTATCTGTCTCATATCTATCTATCTCATATCTATCTATCTATCTATCTCATATCTATCTATCTATCTATCTATCTATCTCATATCTATCTATCTATCTCATATCTATCTATCTATCTATCTATCTATCTATCTCATATCTCATATCTATCTGTCTCATATCTATCTATCTCATATCTATCTATCTCATATCTATCTGTCTCATATCTATCTATCTCATATCTATCTATCTGTCTCATATCCATCTATCTCATATCTATCTATCTCATATCTATCTATCTATCTATCTCATATCTATCTATCTATCTATCTCATATCTACCTATCTATCTATCTCATATCTATCTATCTGTCTCATATCCATCTATCTCATATCTATCTCATATCTATCTATCTATCTATCTCATATCTATCTATCTATCTATCTATCTATCTATCTATCTCATATCTATCTATCTATCTCATATCTATCTATCTATCTATCTATCTCATATCTCATATCTATCTGTCTCATATCTATCTATCTCATATCTATCTATCTCATATCTATCTGTCTCATATCTATCTATCTCATATCTATCTATCTGTCTCATATCCATCTATCTCATATCTATCTATCTCATATCTATCTATCTATCTATCTCATATCTATCTATCTATCTATCTCATATCTACCTATCTATCTATCTCATATCTATCTATCTGTCTCATATCCATCTATCTCATATCTATCTATCTCATATCTATCTATCTATCTATCTCATATCTATCTATCTATCTATCTATCTATCTCATATCTATCTATCTATCTCATATCTATCTATCTATCTATCTATCTCATATCTCATATCTATCTGTCTCATATCTATCTATCTCATATCTATCTATCTCATATCTATCTGTCTCATATCTATCTATCTCATATCTATCTATCTATCTATCTCATATCTATCTGTCTCATATCTATCTATCTATCTATCTCATATCTATCTATTTTAATTATACAAGGGTTAGCTTAAGACACTGAGCACATAACTAGATCTAGACTAGCACATAATGCTATGTGTGTAATCTCATCCTATATTGTAGCCTTATCTACGCACTAAATATTTTCCACATTTCTAATTCCACAGAAATACCTGGAGAAATTCTATGATCTAAAAACCACTGGAAGACCAGTAGGAAGAAATAAGAATAATAATCCATTTGTTAAGAAGCTTCAAGAAATGCAACAGTTCTTTGGTCTGGAAGTGACGGGAAAACTGGACAAGAAGACTATAGAAGTGATGGAGAAACCTCGTTGTGGTGTTTATGACATCGGTGAATACAACACAGTCCCCAAAAGTTCTGCCTGGCAGAAAAATGACATCACCTACAAGTAAGCATTTGCTATGTGAGATAACTGGTGTTTTGTGTGATCAGCTGTAATCTGTAGGTAGGAAACTAGTGTTCAATTGCCCTGCAGCGCCTCCAAAGGCGAAATGAAGTAGTACATTATTCTCAATGATATTAATGGGCTGTTCATGTAATGCACGGACATGCTGGGTCCTCCAAAACTAGGGGCTCTCTTTGTAGTTGCTCACTTCTCTGTCAAATACATGTCATAGAGGTTGTCCAGTCAAAACAAAAATTTGCACCTTGACCGGGGGTGGTGCAAAAAAAAAAAAAAAAAAATTTAATGTACTCTACTCACCTCCACAACTGCTACGCCAATGCTCCTGGTCCCTACTGGTTTCCCCATCCTACGGGTTCTGTATTGTCCCAACCCCTTAGCACCTGCCCACTCAGCCTATCAGTCACAGACTGGTGGAGTGGGCTGGTCCGGTGAGGTTGGGAAGACACTGAACCAAGAAGAAGTGGATACCACCAGAGGACAGGGAGCACTGGTGCGGCAGCTGCAAGGGGGTGAGTATAGCATGTTTACTTTTACACTATTTATGTATGTATCTGATGAAAGCAACTAAGCCCTGATAATGTATACTCTAAACTAAATAATTGTCATTTATCCATTTTAGAATTGTGAATTTCACACCCGACATGCCACAAGCTGATGTGGAGTCCTCCATCCGGAGAGCATTCAAAGTCTGGAGTGATGTGGCCCCACTCACCTTCACCAGGGTCTACGAAGGAGAATGTGATATTGAGATCAAATTTGTTAGTGGAGGTAAAAATGATCATTTATGGGTATGACTGGGATCTCTTTGTGTTATGATCCCCAATACTAATATGTGTCTTCTTATGTTATAGATCACAATGATAACAGTCCGTTTGATGGACCTGATGGAGTGTTAGCTCATGCTTTTCAGCCTGGGCCTCATATTGGGGGGGATACTCACTTTGATGAGGCCGAGACATTTACAAAAAACAGCGAACGTAAGTTTTTTTTTTTTTTTTTTACATACGTTTATAGAGAATTTGAAGTTCTACTGTAGGTAAAAGGGATACTCCGGCCCTAAGACATCTTATCCCCTATCCAAAGGATCTTGCATTCAGCACCCACCTTGGGGAGCTGCACGCCACGCTGCCAGCTCAGAATCTGCTGTGTGACGACCACGAGGCCGGAGTATCATGACTTCATGACTCCGCCCCCGTGTGACGTCACGCCCCACCCCCACTATGCAAGCCTATGGATGGTGGCGTGACGTCATGGGACCCCCGCAGTGGGAAACCCACGGTCAGACATCTTATCCCCTATCCTTTGGATAGGGGATAAGATGTTTTAGGGACGGAGAACCCCTTTAAAGTACAGGAATGAGCACAGACATTTTGGGGGGAACTTCTAATAAAAAAAATTTCCTGAGGTAAGGGACCCCTGGCAATGATGTCAGCTGAATAAGACCTGCATCACCCCACGGAGGCTCCAGTCAGTGAAGGTATTATAGGGTAGCTACATTAAAAGAGCAGGGGCTCAAGCCCCCTTTTGAGTCTAAGGGGGAGATTTATCAAAACCTGTCCAGAGGAAAAGTTGCTGAGTTGCCCATAGCAACCAATCAGATCACTGCTTTCATTTTTAAAAGGGCCTTTTAAAAAGTGAAAGAAGCTTTCTGATTGGTTGCTATGGGCAACTCAGCAACTTTTGCTCTGGACAGGTTTTGATAAATCTCCCCCTATGTGTGCACGTCCCTGTTTAAGCACATAGGGGGAGATTTATCAAAACCTGTCCAGAGGCAAAGTTGCCCATAGCAACCAATCGGATCGCTTCTTTCGTTTTTCACAGGCCTTGTTAAGAATGAAAGAAGCGATCTGACTGGTTGCTATGGGCAACTGGGCAACTTTGCCTCTGCACTGGTTTTGATAAATCTCCCCCCTATATAAAGTTTTCAGAGACTTATGCATTAGGTACCTATCCTTAGAGTAGGCCATCAATGTTCGGTCGTTGGGGGCCAGCACAGGTTGTGGCGCTCCAGCTTGGGTTTTCTTCATTGCTGATATGGATGGGTGTACAATGTACTTCCACATATATGGCGGGTATTTTGGAGGCTCTCCTGGCCTTGCCCTGATTTCGGCTGTTACAATTTTGCCAAATGAAGACGCACCCAGAATAGACTGCTGTAGAGGGGCTAATGAATTGTCATGGCAGTGGTCTCAAACTGTGGCTCTCCAGATGTTGCAAAACTTAAACTCCCAGCATGCCCGGACAGCCAACGGCTGTCCGGGCATGCTGGGAGTTGAAGTTTTGCAACATCTGGAGGGCCACAGTTTGAGACCACTGGTCATGGTCTATCATTCTGCTGTTCATTTTTCTATCCCATTTTTCTATCCCATCAAACACTAATAGCATTTCCTAATGATTAGAGCTGAGTGAACCTACAGTACAATTTTTAAATCCCAAATCCCATGAATTGGACATTGCATCTTTTAGCATTGTAAAAGTCTTTCCGCCTTCTTCACGGTTCCCCGGAAAAAGCTGGTATGCACCAGTTCAAAATAAACAAAAAAAACTAAAAAAGATCGATCTAGCACTTAAAGGGGTACTCCGATGGAAAACATTTTTAAGACTTTATAAGTCAACTGGTGCCAGTAAGTTTAACAGATTTATAAATTGCTTCTATTAAAAAATCTTTACCCTTCCTGTACTTTTTAGCAGCTGTATGCTACCGAGGAAATTCTGTTCTTTTTGAATTTCGTTTTTGTCTTGTCCGCAGTGCTCTCTACTGACACCTCTGTCAGTGTCAGGAACTGTTCAGAGCAGCATAGGTTTGCTATGGGGATTTTCTCCTGCTCTGGACAGTTCCTGATACAGGCATCAGGTTTCAGCAGAGAGCACTGTGGACAAGACAAAAAAGAAATTCAAAGAGAACAGAATTTCCTCTGTAGTATACAGCTGCTAAAAAGTACAGGAAGGGTAAAGATTTTTTAATAGAAGTAATTTACAAATCTGTTCAACTTTCTGGCACCAGTTCATTAGAAAAAAAAAAAAAGTTTTCCACCGGAGTACCCCTTTAAGTTCAATGCAGCTTAAAGGGGTATTGCAGTGAAAAACAAATTTTTTTTTTATATCAACTTCAGAAAGTTATACAGATTTGTAAATTACTTCCATTAAAACATCTTAACCCTACCAGTACTTATCAGCTGCTGAAGTTGAATTTTTCTTTTCTGTCTGACCACAGTGCTCTCTGCTGACACTTCTGTCTATCTCAGGAACTGTCCAGAGCAGGAGAGGTTTGCTATGGGGATTTGCTGCTACTCTGGACAGTTCCTGAGACAGACTAAGGTGTCAGCAGAGAGCACTGTTGTCAGACAGAAAAGAACAACTCAACTTCAGCAGCTGATAAATACTGGTAGGATTAAGATTTTTTAATAGAAGTAATTTACAAATCTGTTTAACTTTCTGGAGCCAGTTGATATGAAAAAAATAGTTTTTCACCGGAATACCCCTTTAATTCTGTGTGCTCCTAGTCAGAAGAGTCTCATTCCAGACTTTTCTGTGGAATCAGAACAATTGGAAAGTGGAACGAATTTTACAAGATGTTCTGGGCTCAGCAAATCTTACTGTAGATTCTGTAGTGACAGAAAACTACAATGTATTGTAAAATATATCCGTCAGCGGGGGGTTATCAGCGCGATCACCTTGGTAATAACCATTTTTTCATCATTTTATTTTCTAGAGTACAATTTGTTTCTGGTGGCAGCTCATGAATTTGGTCACGCTCTTGGCCTCCATCACTCCAATGACCAAGGAGCTCTTATGTATCCCACTTACCCAAACACTGACCCTGATCATTTCCGACTTCCTCAAGATGACATTGATGCCATCCAGTATCTTTACGGTAAGAAAAATGTCACTCGTCCATCTATTCCCGACCAATGCTGCTACTCGTCTTGATTCTATAGACTATAAATCTATCTATAAATATATATTTTAGGAAAGACATCAAACCCCATACAGCCAACTGGACCTTCCACACCATCTAAATGTGACCCCAACATTGCCATTGATGCTGTGACCACTCTTCGAGGAGAACTTTTCTTCTTTGTAAGCAGGTACGTTGTGGTAAAGCTTTCTTCTACAGTTAGGTCTTTTATTGGTTAAAGGGGTACTCCACTGGCCAGCGTTCGGAACATTTAGTTCCGAACGATGTGTTCACGCTGTGGGGGTCAGCCACGCCCCCTCGTGATGTCAAGCCCCCTCAATGCAAGTCTATGGGAGAGGGTGTGACTGCCGCCAGTGGGCATGGCCTGACATCACGAGGGGGCGTGACCGACCCCCCACAGCACACACAGCTTTCAGAACTAAATGTTCTGAACACCGGCCAGTAAAATACCCCTTTAAGATCAGTGGTATGCAAACTGTGGCCCTCAAGATGTTGTAAAACCACTTTTGTTGTTGACCAGTTTTGTTGTAGACCACTGGATTAGAGCAATAAAGTACAATACCAAGGCTTTTGACCTTGTGCCATACTGGAAAGCAATACTGAATATGGCCGTAAAGTTCTATGAAACATTTGTATGATTTCAGGAAAATTAAAAAATTAAAAAAGTGGTTTTAGGGCATGCATGAGTATAAAGGGTCCAGGAATGGGAAATGAAGGCTTTTGGAAGTTTACATGGCTGGCATTGGTCTCTATTGATTTAGTGAAAGCACTTTGAGATTACCCAAAATTGTATTACAAGGTGGCCTTCTAGGGGAATGGTCCTCTCAAAGAAGATGGCCGGTATACATAAGGGTGGACTGGAATTTTGTCTCAGAAGATCTAGTCTGGAGGGGGTGGTCTTCTCAAAGAGGTGGAAAGTTATCACTACAGTAAAACTGGCTATGAGTTATGAATAGTGTTGAGCGGCATAGGCCATATTCGAATTCGCGAATATTCGTGAATATATGGACGAATATTCGTTATATATTCGCGAATATTCGCATATTCGTAATATTCTCGTTTTATTTTTGCATATGCGAAAAGTCGCGCATGCGAAAATTAACATATGCGAAAATTCGCATATACAAAAATTAGCATAAGCGTAAATTCGCGTATGCGAAAATCAGCATATGCAAATTTTCGCATATGCGAAAATTCGCACATCAGTCTCACACAGTAGTATTAGAGCCTTCTTTACACCACACAAGCTGGAAGCAGAGAGGGATGATCACTGTGATGTGGACTGTGAAAAAAAAAAAAAAAAAAACGAATATTCGGAATTACGAATATATAGCGCTATATTCGCGAATATTCGCGAATATTCGCGAATTCGCGAATATGCAATATTCGTGAATAAAATTCGCATTGCGAATATTCGCGAGCAACACTAGTTATGAACGTTGACCTAGAGCAGTGGTCTCAAACTGTGGCCTACCAGTTGTTGCAAAACTTCAACTCCCAGAATGCCGGACAGCCGTTGGCTGTCCGGCATTCTGGGAGTTGAAGTTTTGCAACAACTGGTAGGCCACAGTTTGAGACCACTGACCTAGACGGTTGGGACTCTTATCACAATCAAGTAAAAAAAATTTAAGGGGTACTCCGGTGGAAAGAAATTTTTTAAAATCAACTGGTGCCAAAAAGTTAAACAGATATGTAAATGACTTCTATATAAAAATCTTAATCCTTCCAGTACTTCTCAAATGCTGTATACTACAGAGGAAGTTGTAAAGTTATTTTCTTTTTGACCACAGTGCTCTCTGCTGACACCTCTGTCCATGTCAGGAACTGTCCAGAGCAGGAACAAATCACCATAGCAAACCTCTCCTGCTCTGGACAGTTCCTAACATGGACAGAGGTGTCAGCAGAGAGCACTGTGGTCAGACAGAAAATAACTATATAACTGTATAACTAAATAACTGTATAACTATCCTCTGTAGTATACAGAAGCTGATAAGTACTGGAAGAATTAGGATTTTTACATAGAAGTAATTTACAAATCTGTTTCACTTTCTGGTACCAGTTAATTAGAAAAACAATTTCCACCGGAGTACCCCTTTAACCTACCCAATCTTTTTGTTTTATAAGTCTTTGTCCTTATTTCTTAGGTTCATACTCCGCAAGCATCCTCGGGAGGGAGAGTCCGACTTACTCTTCATCCAGAATTTGTGGCCATCTTTACCAAATGACATTGATGCCGCCTATGAGAATCCAAATACTGGGGAAGTTCTAGTGTTTAAAGGTAACAGAAATGTTTTATTACCAGATGTGATAAAAGGTGACGTGTATTTTTACATTATTTCATTTCTCATACCGTAATTTTCTATCTTGACTCCAGGAAACAAATATTGGACTCTCGATGGATTTGAGGTGTCTCAAGGGCCCAGGAGCATCACCAAACTTGGATTTCCCAAAAACGTTAAGAAAATTGATGCAGCCGTTCATGTCGAGCACTTGGGCAAAACTTTCTTCTTCGTGAAGAATAAATATTACAGGTAAGAATCCCATTGGGAATCCATTATCAAAATGGGAGGCTTCTTAAAATGTCGAAAATAGTGACATTGGTTTCAATACTCTTACCTTTGGTCATATTTGTAGCCATATAAAATACAAATGTTTTTCTAAGCAAAGTTGAAGAAATATTTTTTTCCTCAAATTTTTATAGAAATGTTTTCCTGTTTTACGGTCGGAATTTTGCTATTCCTGACGTTACCTCTTATTTCTGATCACAAATAAGGAGCATGCTCATTATTTTAATGGTCATTTGGAATTACGGTAGATGTTTTTTATACAAACCGATTTCCTTAGACTTTCATAGAACACATTATTTAGCAAATATACTGCCATTTTTTTAGTACTTGATTTTATTACTCATTTTACACTGTGTGAACAATAGGCCAGTTTCCATTCCTGTATGGGTCATCACTTTGTAACATGGAATGCCATGTACTGTAAATTATGGCAATTGGCCTAGTTGACCAAGAGGCACCAATTGACTGCATGCATGGCGTTTGTTTGCCGAAGAAGGGAAGGGGTCCTCAAATGGGGCTTGGGGTTCCTTTGAGTGGGTGCAATAACTCCCACTCTCCCAATTTACAGATTTGTAAATTACTTCTATTTAAAAATCTTAATCCATCCAGTACTTATCAGCTGCTGTATACTACAGAGAAAATTATTTTCTTTTTGAATTTCTGTCTGACCACAGTGCTCTCTGCTGACACCTCTGTCCATGCAAATCCCTATAGCAAACCTCTCCTGCTCTGGACAGTTCCTGACATGGACAGAGGTGTCAGCAGAGAGCACTGTGGTCAGACAGAAAATAAATTAAAAAAGAAATGACCTTTCTCTGTAGTATAAAGCAGCTGATAAGTACTGGAAGGATTAAGATTTTTAAATAGAAGTAATTTATAAATCTGTATAACTTTCTGGCGCCAGTTGATTTGAAAAAAAATATTTCCACCAGAAAGACTTATCAGCTGCTGTATACTACAGAGGAAGTTGTGTAGTTCTATTCAGTCTGACTACAGTGCTGTCTGCTGACACCTCTGTCCATGTCAGGAACTGCCCAGAGCAGGATAGGTTTGCTATGGGTATTTGGTTCCTGCTCTGGACAGTTCCTGACACGAACAGAGGTGTCAGCAGAGAGCACTGTGGTCAGACTGGAAAGAACTACACAACTTCCTCTGGAGCATACAACAGCTGATAAGTACTGGAAGGATTAAGATTTTTTAATAGAAGTAATTTACAAATCTGTTTAACTTTCTGGAATTTCTGATTTGAAAAATGTAACATAACCTCATAGTTGAATTAATAGGCAGTCATAGCAATGTATATAGTTTAAAGCTGTATTCCATTTGTTGACAATGCAGATTATTTCTATGTAGTAAACATGAGATAACATGAGATAAATGGTTGTTTTCCACAAATAATTGCACAGTTTTGAGACAATTCTTCTTGTGTTACATAAACATAATTAAAACTGCTTCTTTTTCGATCTTTTCTTGGCCGCTCTGTAAATTTGATATGACTTTTTCCCTTTCAGCTATGATGAAGACAAACAAGCCATAGATGAAGGATTTCCAAAGTTCATTGCCAAAGGTTTCCCAGGAATGAGACCAAACATTAACGCCGCATTTTATTACAGAGGTAAATATAGCTACCAACGTGGGGTTGCCAATCTCTTGTTATTTTTCTTGACCGCTTTGCCAAAAATCACGGTCATGCAAAGATTTTTTGGAAAACCCAAAAATGAATATATGTGTACAGCTCAGATACTAATTTGAATTAGCAGCATTTACTTTCATGGATGCACCTATTTGCTATTATAGACCAGTGTTTCCCAACCAGCGTGCCTGCAGCTGTTGCAAAAACTATGGCTGTCTGGGCATGCTGGGAGTTGTAGTTTAGCAACAGCTGGAGGCACCCTGGATGGGAAATGCTGTTATAGAAATTGGTCCATAGTGCCAATGTTATGGATTGTCCAGTTAAAATAATACATAATCCTAATATGGACATTTTACAGTCATATCGATCAATGTAGCTTTATTCTGGCTTAAACGCTTTAGACAGGCGGGCCAGAGGATACCTAGTCCTTTGCTAAAGGGAATGCCAGCTTTGCTCTTGTCTATAAACCATCCATTTGTGTTGGCACTACCCCAGTAGCGGGACACGCAAAAAAGGTGGCAGCTGATTGTTTAGACCTGGAAAATTGTAGTTGGAGGCAGACTCCCGCTAAAGGTGTGAGAGCTGCTACTGTGATGTTCTGTGGGGACGGGGGTGGAAACAGGGCAGCCCCTAGTTGCCTAAAGGGTGAACATGAGACATGTTTACCAGCTTTCCACAGTGAAGTTAAAGGGCTACAAGATAAACAGCTTTGTAAATGACTTCTATTTAAAAATCTTAACCCTTCCAGTACTTATCAGCTGCTGTATGCTCCACAGGAAGTTCTTTTCTTTTTGAATTTCTTTTCAGTCTGACCACAGTGCTCTCTGCTGACACCTCTGTCCATTTTAGGAATTGTCCAGAGTTTGAGCAAATCCCCATAGCAAACCTATCCTGCTCTGGACAGTTCCTGACATGGACAGAGGTGTCAGCAGAGAACACTGTGGTCAGACAGAAAGGAAATTCATAAAGAAAAGAACTTGAAGTACTGGAAGGGTTAAGATTTTTAATTAGAAGTAATTTACAAATCTGTTTAACTTTCTGGCATCAGTTGATTGAATTTTTTTTTTTTCAGTGGAGTACCCCTTTAAGGATTTTGGGTACAGACAGTTAACCCCTAACACTTGTATTTGCTCAATAAATGCAGAAGACATATACATATTTAGAAAAATACACTTGCATGGCAAAACATTTACAAAAATAGACTTGAGACTGAGCTGGGAACCTTTGAGGCAATAGCCACCCGAACAGTGTTCATGGTGACCTTGCTCCTGTACACCACATTATAATCATGGGATGAGCCCTTTAAATGATAACATTTTACCTGCCTGTATCCTCCACTAGGGGGAGCTCACTGTACACAGCTTTTTACATTTACCCCATTTTAATGCAATAAGCTCTTCCTAGTGGAAGTAGAGGATTTGGAGCTCTGTAACAAACAAATAAAGCCCCAACTGCTGATGCATGGTGCCATTTTCCTTAAATATTGGGCAAAAAGTTACATACTATGTGAATTCCTCATAAATCTTTAAAAAAAATGCAGCTATAGTGGCATCCTGTCACATTGCTACATCATCAATTGACTGTATGCTGAATGTGACATCATGATAGTAGTGACATCACAGGAATCTAGGAGTCACATTAAGACCATTAGTGATGTAACATCAGGGAAACCCCATGATACCTTTTACCCAAAACAAGACTCCACCTATTGGCAAGATATAGAAAACGTGCTTACATGTTTTTTTTTTTTTTTTTTTTTTTCAGGACTTCTTTACTTCTTCCAGGAATCGGTTCAGTATGAATATAGCATTGAGAACAGGAGAATCCAGCAAGTTCTTAAAAGTAACAGCTGGCTGGGATGTTAAGAAGACGGGTTTTGACTAAAGCTTGTATACTGTAGTGTCACTGTGAAAGCGTCTATGGGACCATTATACTGCACTCTGTTTATTATCAGAACATCTATGCAGCTGTATGTAGCAATGTATTTATATTATATCATTTTCTTATTTTAACTTGAATATTTTATATTGATATCATAATAAACTATGTATTTTCTATGGTAATGGTCATTTATTAAATGGATTCCCTCTTTTTGTTAGCAAAAATCCCATTTTGTTAGCAAAGTCATGGTAGGGGACAGGAAGCGTTACACAGTTCATAGACGCAGTTCACAGTTAAAGACCCTGTAATACAGATTTAATTCTAATACTTATACATATCTAAATGTTAGGATGACTCACTGGGACCCCAAGTTCTATAATCATTCCATCTTAAGTGTGAATTAAAGGGGTACTCTGCCCCTAGACATCTCAACACTATCCAAAGCATAGGGAATAAGATGTCTAATCGCAGGGGGTCCGGCCACTGGGACCCCCCACATTCTCTAGCCTGACACCACAACGTTCTGAACATTTATTTTCAGAATGCCGGCTGTGCTAGGCTACGGCAGCAGTGGTCGTCATGCCCCCTCCATTTATGTCTACGGAAGAGAGCAGAAATAGAGCCCCACACCGCCATGACCACTTTCAGGAGCAAGTTCAGAAAAGCTTTCAATTGGTCTCCCTAATTCTCAGGACTAAGGCACACAGTGATGTCATAATACAGTGCAGTGTCCTACTACAATGTCCTGCAACACTGGAATATTGGTTGTAGGATATCTGCTTTACTGTTGCCCAAACTGCAGTCAGCATGAAACAGAGACAGGGAGAGTGATTCCAACACACTATGGTGTACTCTAAAAATACTCAGGCAAAAAAAAAAAAAAGCCACTAGGAACACATCCGTGAATGCTTACCTGGGTACCAGTGGCATTTTTAAACTATTATTTTTCTGATATGGCCAAACGTTTCAGAGTAAATCATAGTGTGTTGGGATTTGGGCTTCCTGGACCTGTCCCTTCTGCTTGCTGTTTGGGCAGCTAAAACAAGGAGTAAGGTTCCTTTAATGTGAACTATTGCTACTGCATTGCTTTATGCTGTTCCTATATGATAAAACTGTGTAATATAGTATTATATTGCCACTGACTGTGATTTTTGTAAGCTGAGTGAGGTTACATAGACGCTACTACATTACATTGCATTCAGAAAATTCTGGTGTGTTGGTAGAAACCTCCCTACCCAACCTCTCCTCAGAGGGAGAAAATCATGACCAGTTGAGTGTAGTCTATATTGAAGAAAGGAAGGGTGAGGAGCACCTAACCTTCCACCTTCAGTTAGCTAGGCCTTACTGCCATAAATAAACATAGACTTCTTACAGCACTGGGTAGTGAAGTCACAGAAGTGGTAGAAGTGCCCTTGTACAGCTACTCTCTTTTTTGCTAGATGATTCTCTCTCTTGGAGCAGGAACAGGATTGTAGATAAGGATACCCTATCAGCGGAGACTGGAGGCAGTTCTTAGGTTAAACATCCTGAAATGTCCACACGGTGCCTTAAATACCACAAACAATCAAGAGCTGACTCTGGTTAGACTTTATTAACTTGGAACTGTTAATATAGAAGCAAAGGTCCTAGGTATAACTCATTTGCCTGAAAGATTAAATGAAACTTAGGTGGTGCTAGAGAGAGACACACCCCCAGGAACATGAGAAGACACAGACCTGCATGGGAAGAGTAAGTATGAGTTAAACATCCGCAAACCAGGGGACCCCCTACAGGCTCCACTAGACCAAGGGTAAGGGTAAAAGTCACCTCTGTAAACTCCACAGTGCCCCACATTGCGTGAAACTTGCACATAGCCTTACACTTCTTATAGATACTCTTTTCCAAGTGGACAATAAGTGAGATCCAAACAGTAAGGTCATTAAAGAGGTACTCCACTGGCCAGCGTTCGGAAGTAAATGTTACGAATGCTGTTTTTGCGCTGCGGGGGGCGGCCACGCCCCCTCAATGCAAGTCTATGGGAGGGGGCGTGACTGCCATCACGCCCCCTCCCATAGACTTGCATTGAGGGTGTGTGGCCGTGATGTCACGAGGGGCGTGGCCGACCCCCGCAGCGTGAAAACAGCATTTGGAACATTTACTTCCGAAAGCTGGCCAGTGGAGTACGCATTTAATATTAGGAGGGTTGTATCCAGTACTGAGCTATGAGTTTCCTCGCCTGGTACAATATCCGTAAGATTCCAAGTTGAACCCCACAGGGCTCCCTTCCACAACCTTTTAGACCCAAGAGACATTGTTTAGGGTCCAGTGGTACAATAATTCCATACACTGTAAGAGTAAGCGAAATCACTTCCCTCCAGAAAAGAGCCAAAATATCCCAGTCCCATACCATATGAAACAAATGAGCCCCTGACTTACTACACCGCGGACAATTGGAATCAGAATGGAGACCTAGCCTATGCAGGAGCACTGGAGTGTTATACACTGTGACAATGGATAGCCTCAGAGAGAGATAAAAATGGAGTATGTGACAGAACTGTCGTCCATTCCAAATCCCAAATCTCCCTCCCATTTACTGTGGACCATGAAGGGAAACTGCTTGAGATAACAGAGTAAAAGTTCTTGTTAGAGCCATGAAATAAGTCCAACAGAGTCTGACATATTAAAGCGGTATTCCAGGAAAAAAACTTTTTTTTATGTACCAACTGGCTCCAGAAAGTTAAACAGATTTGTAAATTGCTTCTATTAAAAAATCTTAATCCTTTCAGTACTTATGAGCTTCTGAAGTTAAGGTTGTTCTTTTCTGTCTAAGTGCTCTCTGATGACACGTGTCTCGGGAACCGCCCAGTTTAGAAGCAAATCCCCATAGCAAACCTCTTCTAAATTGGGTGGTTCCTGAGACAAGTGTCATCAGAGAGCACTTAGACAGAAAAGAACAACCTTAACTTCAGAAGCTCATAAGTACTGAAAGGATTAAGATTTTTTAATAGAAGTAATTTACAAATCTATTTAACTTTCTGGAGCCAGTTGATATGTAAAAAATGTTTTTTTCCTGGATAACCCCTTTAAAGGAGTCATCCACCATAAGGGGATTTTAGTACTAACCTGCCAGAACTGGGTATTTCCTGTTGGATTTTCTTCTCTAAACTACACATCCCACAGTTCCATGCTTGAAAGTTGGAGATCACTTTCCTTCCTCCCACACATCAGCCACCCCACCCATTGAAACACAGTGTTTTCTAACCAGGGGACCTACAACTGTTGCAAAATTGAAGCAGAACAGGCTCCCTCTGATTACCTGAATAGTGATGTCAGGTCTTGACGCACTGCACTCTGGGAAATCCTGAGACATGCGTAATTTTGTATGCTGTTAAAAATAAATTATGGTGCGATAATCACATAAGAATTGAGAGAAAACCGTCACACACAGGTACAGACACTATATTATGAACTACACTAACTTTACAGCCCCTGTAGCATAGTCAAATAAAAAAAATCCTGGACTACCCCTTTAACAATAGACTCCAATGCACCCATAGATAAGCTTTTCGTAAAAAGTGTGCATGTACAAAAGTGATGCCTTGAACGAGGCTGAAACGGATACAGGCCAAGTCCTTAGTGGTGGATACGTATAGGATACACAAACAGTTATTTTTTATTGTGATGGTGGACTAGTACATTTGATGTGTATATCTTAGAAAAGCTTTGAGTGACACTATATCACTACACTGCTTAAAGGAGTACTCCGCTGCCCCAGCGTTTGGAACATTTTGTTCCAAACGCTTGGAGCGGGCGGCGGGGGTCGTGATGTCACGGCCACGCCCCTTGTTACGTCACGTTATGCCCCCTCAATGCGAGTCTATGGGAGGGGGCGTGGTGGCCACCACGCCCCTTCCCATAGACTTGCATTGAGGGGGTGTGGCGTCACATCACGAGGGATGTGACCATGACATCACGATCCCCACCGCCCGCACCCAGCTTTCTGACCTAACAATGGTACTGCACAGAGATCACGGGTGTCCCAGCTGCGGGACCCTTTGGATAGGGGATAAGATGTCTAGGGGCGGAGTACCCCTTTAAATAATTATTGCTACAGTGTCATATTTTAGTGACCCCTTATTGTTCCAGGATTCCTCTGGGATCTTCCACATTTCATCTGTGACTGGAAATGTGTGTTGTCCTGTATCCTATATCATTACACTCATATGTTGGAGCCTCAAGCATCAGAGTGTCATTGTCACACTATTGCCCTGGACCCCCAAATGTCTATCTGCCATTGCCTCAGTGTTCTACCACCCTGTATTAAAGCTATAGCCCTAGAATATAAGGTAACAGGGTCATTGTCCTGAGATTCCAAGTATCATTCCATTATCATGAACTCTCTAGTGTCAGACTCCTTGGGACCCCAAAAAGAAATGATTATCCTGGACAAAGTTTACACCTAAAAAATAGAGGATATTGGGAGAGAGAAGAAAAGTCAGATATTGTGTATCAAAATGGTGTGCACCCTCCACCACACCGAAGTGATACACTGACCTGTTAGATAGTTACACGTTGGTGTATAACTGTAATGGTAGGGAAAGTGAAGTGGATTATGGCTGCCGCACTCTGACTGGTATCAGATTCCAGGAAGGAAACCAATATGGATAAGGAACACACAAGCAAAAAACGGTCTTGGAGGTGCTGCTCTAAACCTAAATGCAAATGAAGGACCCAGGCCAGCACACGACAATGTATAGTTTATTGTTTACAGTAAGGACGACGCGTTTAGACACCAACTAGTGCCTTACTCAGGTCCACCAAGAATTCCCCAGAGAGTTCAGGATGTGTTGGGGTACTGGTCCGGAGGTCCTGTGAGTTTGCTGTGCTGCCGTGGTCACAGGACCTCCAGACCAGTACCCCAACACATCCTGAGAACTCTCTGGGGAATTCTTGGTGGACCTGAGGAAAGCACTAGTTGGTGTCAAAACGCGTCAATACTGTAAACAATAAACTATACCTTGTCCTGTGCTGGCCTGGGTCCTTCATTTGCGTTCAAGTTTTGAGCAGCGCCTACAAGACCATTTTTTGCTTGTATGTTCACCCAAAAAAATAGGAGTGTTTTCGTTGGGGTGAGTTAGGAATAATTACCGTATTTTTCGCCGTATAAGACGCACTTTTTCTTCCCCAAAACTGGGGGAAAAAAGTCGGTGCGTCTTATACGGCGAATACACCCCTATCGCGGCGGTCCCTGTGGCCATCAACGGCCGGGACCCGCGGCTAATACAGGACATCACCGATCGCGGTGATGCCCTGTATTAACCCTTCAGACGCGGCGATCAAAGCAGTCCGCCGCGTCTGAAGGGAAAGCGACACTAACTCGGCTGTTCGGGACCGCCGCGATCTCAACGCAGTGGTCCCGAACAGCCCGACTGAATAGCCGGGTTAGTGCTTACAGGACACCGGGAGGGACCTTACCTGCCTCCTCGGTGTCTTCTCCGTTCAGGGATCCCCTGTATGGCCGGCGCTCTCCTTCCTCGTCATCACGTCGTCGCGTATGTGCGTCGGCGTGCGTAACGACTTGATGGCGGCGACGGAGAGCGAGGATACCCGGCCGGCAGCAGAGACATTCCGGAGCGACAGGGACACGGCGACAGCGATGGAGCGACATCCAGGGCAGTGGTGACGGGTCCGGAGCGGCGGGGACACGTGAGTATTACCTCTTATACAGTGGTCTTCAATCTGCGGACCTCCAGATGTTGCAAAACTACAACTCCCAGCATGCCCGGACAGCCAACGGCTGTCCGGGCATGCTGGGAGTTGTAGTTTTGCAACATCTGGAGGTCCGCAGGTTGAAGACCACTATTGGGTTCAAAATCTTTATTTTTTTTAGATTTTGCCCCTAAAAATTGGGTGCGTCTTATACGCCGGTGCGTCCTATAGGACGAAAAATACGGTAAAAGATAAGCAATTTCTGATTTCCAATAATGGCTGAGGGTGGGGGCCGGAGCAAGCCAATGATTATTAATTCACCACGTGTTCTATAATCCTACTGTGTTTTATTAGCTTCAACTTAAAGGACCTCCCCATCTCCTCTGCCATACAATACGTCCGCATACGTAAAAACAGAAATGCGTCAACTTAATATGTTTCTTTACAAAGGCTTTAATATAATGTAAGGCTTATAGTCTACAAAAGATTCCTCTACATTCCTGTCAGGTCTTGTAATGGACGCTGCTCTCCTAAAACATATGTATCTAAGGCCTAGGGCTCTTTTTCAATAGAATATTGCATTATCCATGTGTGGTCTATGTTGCAATGAAGGTTGATAGAAATTGCTACAGTTTGTCTTTAGGGTATTAATCTTCCTCCTGCTGTAATGTTATTCCAGTAAGTTATGGAAGTTTGGCGTCAAAAAAAATTTAAATGATAGAAGCTTCTGTGACTATCTGTGACTAGTCAGAACTTTTAGGACTCCACATGTAGAAAGCAGTAATTTGGCACCTATACAGGTACATGACACCTTGCTGTATTCCGGCCAAATACATCTTATCCCCTATCCAAAGAAGAATGTGTTGCATTGAGGGGGTGTGGCCTTGACATCACGAGCTTTGACCGCCGCTTCTAAAGTGAAAGTGAAACTATCCCGGCTAGTCAGTCGGGCTGTTTGAGACCGCCGCGGTGAAATCGCGGCGTCCCGAACAGCTTACAGGACACCGGGAAGGCCCTTACCTGCCTCCTCGGTGTCCGATCGACGAATGACTGCTCCGTGCCTGAGATCCAGGCAGGAGCAGTCAAGCGCCGATAACACTGATCACAGGCGTGTTAATACACGCCAGTGATCAGCATGAGAGATCAGTGTGTGCAGTGTTATAGGTCCCTATGGGACCTATAACACTGCAAAAAAAAAAAGTAAAAAAAAAGTGTTAATAAAGGTCATTTAACCCCTTCCCTAATAAAAGTTTGGATCACCCCCCTTTTCCCATAAAAAAAAAAAAAACTGTGTAAAAAAAAATAAACATATGTGGTATCGCCGCGTGCGTAAATGTCCGAACTATAAAAATATATAATTAATTAAACCGCACAGTCAATGGCGTACGCGCAAAAAAATTCCAAAGTCCAAAAAAGCGTCTTTTTGGTCACTTTATATACCATTAAAAAATGAATAAAAAGTGATCAAAAAGTCCTATCAAAACAAAAATCATACCGATAAAAATTTCAGATCACGGTGCAAAAAATGAGTCCTCATACCGCCCTGTACGTGGAAAAATAAAAAAAGTTATAGGGGTCAGAAGATGAAATTTTTAAACGTATACATTTTCCTGCATGTAGTTATGATTTTTTCCAGAAGTACGACAAAATCAAACCTATATAAGTTGGGTATCATTTTAATTGTATGGACCTACGGAATAAAGATAAGGTGTCATTTTTACCAAAATATGCACTGCGTAGAAACGGAAGCCCCTAAAAGTTACAAAATGGCGTTTTTTCTTCGATTTTGTCGCACAATGATTTTTTTTTCCGTTTCGCCGTGAATTTTGGGGTATAATGACTAATGTCACTGCAAAGAAGAATTGGTGACGCAAAAAATAAGGGGTTAAAGAAGAACTCCGGCCATTGTGTGGGATATAAAAAAAATAAACCTCTACTTACCTCCAGCACTGTCTACATTGTCCTGCTCCAGTTCCCAGCAGCGATTGTCCTCCTGAAGCTGCAGCATGACTGTCCTCTACAGAAGCACCCGGTCCCAATGTGTCACACTGCAGCTCAGCGAATTGCTGGCACTAAGTGGTTAAGTGGCTACTCTCAGGCAGTTCAGGAGTTAATTTACTCAAAGAGGCCACCATGCAAACATCTAAACTGTACAGTGATATGATCTACTGAAGGTAAGTGTCTAGAAAGTATGTCTCCTCTACTAATAGGCAGGGGCGGACTGACCGGCCGGTCCATTCGGCCGTGGTCCGAAGGTCCGGCCGGGTAAAGGGCCCGCTGCAGCTGCTGAGGATTGAGGACACTTGGCCTGGATCCCCAGTCAGACAAGCACTAATTTCAGATGATGTCTTTCTCTATGTAAATATCCCTGCGCTGCTCCTGCTCTGCAAATCATTAGCACAGACAGACAGCAGTGCAGGGATGAAGAGGACCTGATTGTTGGCTCCGCCCCCAGCACAGGAAGAGAAAGGGGGGACAAGAGCTGACAGGCCTCCCAGGAACACAGAGCGGCTTCATGTGGGGTGAGTGATGTCCCTGTGTGCTGCCTCTCTCCCCTCTGATCAGCAGTATATCCTGGGGCTGGGTGATGTGTATAGTAGTAGCCCAGAGGGGTCACTTTCCCTCCTCCAGTGTCCACAGGTCACCAACAGGTCACATTACCAGAACAATTTTTGGGAAAAATCGCAGCAAAAACGAGGGTAAAACTGCACCATTTTTTCCGCGATTTTGAAAAAATTGTTCTGGTAATGTGACCTGTGGGTGACCTGTGGACACTGGAGGAGGGAAAGTGACCCCACTGGGGCGACAACATGTGAACACACTGCTTGTTTATTTATTTATCTATCATTAACACCTTAGGGATATATTCACATGTACAGGATCTGCTGCATATTTTTTGCTGCATATTTTGTGCAACTGACTTTGCAACTCATTAGCTTCAATAGGTAGCAAAATTAGCTGCAGAAAACATACAGCAGATCCTGTACGTGTGAATGTACCCTAAGTGCTTATTCACATGGATGGATCCGCAGCGTATTTTATGCTGCGAATCCGCCAGCAATGGACCCTACAGTGCTGCCTCCATCTGTGTCTGCTCATAGCGGCAATCCACCGCTATGAGCAGACACGCTTCGAGGTGCATGTTCGCCATGCGCATGCGCAGTATACTCGCACACATCACAGCCGCTCCTCTTGTTCCTTGAGCTAGGCCAAGAGCAGCTGCGATATGTGCGACTATACTGCATGGGCGCGGCGAACATGCACATCAAAGCGTTTCTGTTCATAGTGGTGGATTGCCGCTAGATGGAGGCAGCACTGTAGGGTCCATTGTCGTAAAATACGCTGCGGATCCGTCCATGTAAATGAGCCCTAAGGACACAAGGCGTACATGTACGCACAGTACCTTCTCCCACTCCCTCGGCTAATGCCAGACATCACCAATCAGGCTGATGTCCGAATAGGGGTGGGGCAGAGGTGTGGCCAGGGGCTGACTGGGGGCCCTTACTTTATTTGGTCCGGGGGCCCTGAGTGTTGTCAGTCCGCCCCTGCTAATAGGGGTATGTTGTATGGCATGAGGTAAAAATGACCACGTCCTTTGATTCAGCGGTGAATAGCCGGTGACTGAAAATCAAGGCAAAACCGGGCTGACTAGTAAAAAACTACAGGGGCCACAAACCTTGGTATGGCGTATCTTATTAATAGTCTGCATTGTAAACCGTACAAATCACATCATCATGAGATAAAACCAGATGGCGTATCAAAATGACTTGACTTATGCATTGGATCCAATGGGAGCCTGTAAAACATGGGATTGCTCATGGCGCTGTGTCGGTACTGTGGAAGTCGTGACTTTTGCATTGACTTGCTGGGATGAAGGGAAAAGGACGAATTTGCTGACAGACTGGAGTTCAGCTACCTTTTTTACCAAAATTTGGAGCTCAAAAGAACCATGGGGGTTATCAATTTTACCTGTTGTCAGTTTCTTTTTACCTTTTTTTGTTCTCTGGTTTTTACGGACGTGCGTCAAATGTATCATTTTGGTGCAAATGCAAAATTCTGCTGTGGACAGCGCCATTTACACAGAAATAGCAGTCACAGAGGACAGCTTCTTTTACCCATGAAGAACAGCCATTCCCGAGTCTCTCCTGCAGCTGTTAAGCAAGCGACATGAGTGTTTTTTTTTCGGGGGTTTTGTAGCTACCTAGTCAAATGGAGTGTCCTCGTTACATTCCAAATATTATTTACAAAGTCCAAGAAATTCAAGCAATGGACGAGTGAAAGATTGTGGAAAGATGTGATCGTGTTAAAAGCACGTTGAATTGAGCCTTACCATATTGTTCCTTCGGTATGTGTGTTGTCAATGTCAGAATATTGTTGGCGGTGATTTGCGTCAAACATGTGCCACCTACCGCCAATTTAGCACCAAAGAACAATTGACGCAATTGATAAATTACTGACCACTGCAAAAATCATACACAGGACTGTCAAAGTCCTAGCAAGTTAAAATTTGACAGAGGAGAGAATGCGCCAAACATTGGTGCAAAAAGACACTGCGCCAAAGAAATGCGCCAAAGAAACACAATAAAACACACATAAATCTGTTGATAAATACCCCCCATATGCCCTTACCGAGCACATGAGGGACTCAAAGTAATAGTGTTCTGTGCAATGAGCAGGCGCAAAGTCTACAGTACCTTCACTCCTACCTGGAAATGTTACAGGAATGGCTTATGCCACAGAGGAAGACCTGCCAAACGTAGTCACCTCCATATTCCCATTTGGATGTTCACCGATACCGGAATCAAACTCTACTGGAAAACTGGAGTGGCTGCATCGACAACATAAATTCACCAATGTTGCGCTGGCCTCCATGATCACCAAATCTAACACCTTGTGACTTCTTTCTGTGAAGGCTACATTAAGGACTCTAGCCCCCCCACCCCCACCACCACAGGATGTGACCGAACTGAGACAATCATCTCTGAAACAGAGGAGTCCATGGGGGAGATTTAACAAAATCTGTGTAGAGGAAAATTTGACCAGTTGACCATGGCAACCAATCAGATTGCTTCTTTCATTTTAAAGAAGCCCTTTCGAAAATGAAAGAAGCAATCTGATTGGTTGCTATGGGCAACTGGTGAAGCTGATAAAGCGGATCCACTTCATCACCAGTCGTTACAGTAAGATCCGGCCATGGTCAACTTTTCCTCTGCACAGATTTTGATGAAGCCCCCACCATATCTGACGAGATGCTGGACCATGTCAGGACAGAACTGGACTACAACCTAGATGACTGCTGTGTCATCAGTGGAAATCACTATGAACATTTGGGGTGTATAGATAAAACCTGCATACATAGTGCGTCTTTTCATGTTAATACATTTGTTCTCTTGCTTGTGAATATCGAGGATATCATTTTGCACCATCCTTTTTTAATAATCCTGAACAATTTTTTGTATAATTTTATATGTAGTTAGGAGCAAAGCCTTATTAAATATTTTTGGTTGCACAAAGTAAGAAGTGTAAACACTGTTTTCTCCCTTATGTCTTTTATCAAAGGGAATAAAAGGATACATTAAAGGGGTACTCCGCCCCTAGACATCGTATCGAAAGGATAGGGGATAAGATGTCTGATCGCGGGGGTCCCGCCGCTGGCGACCCCTGTGATCTGGGCTGTGGCACCCCAGACATCCAGGGCATGGAGCGAACTTCCCTCCGTGCCGGATGACTGGCGATGCGGGGCGGAGGCTTGTAATGTCACGGTCACGCCCCTGCTTGTAACGTCACGACCACGCCCCCTCAATGCAAATCTATGGGAGGAGGCGTGACAGTCACGCCCCCTTCCATAGAATTGCATTGAGGGGGCGTGGTTGTGAAGTCACGAGCGGGGCGCTACACCCGACGCACTAAACGAATGCCGGGTGCAGCAGGGATAGGGGATAAGACATCTAGGGGCGGAGTACCCCTTTAAGAGAACCTACTAACAGCCCTATTGTATAAGGGGCCCATTATTGTGTGATTCTCCCATCTGACAATATTAAGAGCTTTCTTTGCTTCTGTGTCACATGATTAAATGAAGAGTTTATTTTTTATTTGTGAAATTTCCTCTGTTGCACGTTCTCTGATGAATCAATGCAACAATGAAACTCTTAAAGGAAGTGAATAAACTGAGCACGAGTCCTCGTATACACTGTGAAATCAAAGGAAGGAGGACAGTGATGAAACCCTTTAATTTGTGCTGTATAGAAAACTGACAAAATGACTGATATCACTTCCAGATTATTCAGACGTCTCTGTCAGACACATGTTTATGTTCATTCTACCAATGTGACCTTATATGGATACAATAATGTATATGGAAGAAGAATATCTAAGAATAAGATCACTAATAAAATCATGGCATAAACGGACTCAAGTCCACTTGAGTTACCTACAGAACCAGAAAGTTATACAGATTAGTAAATTACTTTTATTTAAATATTTTATGCATTCCAGTACTTATCAGCTGCTGTATGCACTAGAGGAAGTTGTGTAGTTCTTTTCTGTCTGACCACAGTGCTCTCTGCTGACACCTTTATCCATGTCAGGAACTGTCCAGAGTAGGAGCAAATCCCCATAGCAAACCCCTCCTGCTCTGGACAGTTCTGTACATTGACAGAGGAAGCAGGAGAGAGCACTGTGGTCAGACTGAAAAGATCTACATAACTTCCTCTGGAGCATACAGCAGCTGATAAGATTTTTATATAGAAGTCATTTACAAATCTGATTCTGTATAACTAATTTCCACCAGTTGGTTTTAAATTTTTTTCCCCTCTGGAGTATCCCTTTTAAAACAATCCTTTAACTTTTCTATTGGTGTTGAATGCCTATAGCCAGTAAACTGGTGTCATGTATAGCCCAATTTCCATTATTTTACAATAAACCTATTAGGAGTCGCGCCGCAGTCAGACTTGCTCGCCGCGGACGCACTCCTCCTCCGCTGCCCGACACTGCCTGTTCTGTGATTCGCATCCCGTGATGCAATCGCATTGAGCCCTCTGTTCCTCACCTCCCTCATCATCCTAGTGTGCTTCCTGCTTTCCGGCGCGCGTCCCCGCCTCCTAGGGCACGTGCGTCGGCTCTGTGAAATTTACAGGGACAATTCGCAATGAATTGGTTTTTGTTGCCCCATGACCTATGAGTACAAGCATTTCCTTTTGACCCTTGCCGGTTCTTTGTGCCTTATCAGCCTTAGAGAAAGCATTCAGTTTTGTGTCTTGCCTTGCTGTGTATCTGACCTTATTGCTACATATCCTGACCTTGCTACTGTGCCGCCTGCCCTCTGACTTCTTGCTACGTGACCTGACCTTGCTACTGTGCCATCAGCTCTCTGGTGAAAACCAGTGGCACCTTAGACTCTGCTCCCTGGTACAGCCCACATCATCATCCACACAGGTACAGCGGATCCACTTCATTGCCAGTCGTTACAGTAAGATCCGGCCATGGATCCCACTAAGGTGCCCCTGCCTAGTGTCGAGGACCTCTCCTCAATTATAGCTCAGCAGTCACAACAGCTAGCTCAACAGGCTCAGCAACTGAATCAGCTGTCCACCATGATGCAGCAGCTCTTTCTGTACAGCAGCAGCAGTAACAGCGGCAATCCGCTCCTGCTGCCCCTTTGGGGACAGCAACTACCGGGGCATCCCTTGGTCCTAAGCTTCGCCCCTCTCTGCCTACCAAGTACGAAGGGGACTTTAAATTGTGCAGAGGCTTCGCCACCCAGTGCTTTTATGCACGTGGAACGTGCTAAAGTAGCTTTCGTAGTGAGCCTTCTTTCTGGTAAGGCGCTGGCCTGGGCTACTCCTCTCTGGTGATCCAGTGACGACCAATATGCAATCTTTCCTTTCAGAATTCCGCAGTGTCTTCGAGGAGCCAGCACATTCTTCCTTGTCAGAAACCACACTCCTGAACCTCCGTCAAGGGGATTCCTCCATAGGCGACTACGCTGTCCAATTCCATACTCTAGCTTCTGAATTGGATTGGAATGATGCGGCCCTGTGCGCCACCTTCAAGAAGGGACTGTCTAGCAGGGTAAAGGATGCCCTGGCCACAAGGTACCCACCATCTTCCCTGACTGAATTGATTCTGCTGGCCACCCGCATTGATGTGCATTTTGCTGAGAGGCAAGAGGAGCTCCGTCAAGAACGTGACCCTGCCCATTCACGTTATCTACCCCGTTTGGCTCCGGTGTTTCAGAGGCCACCTCTGCCTATTTCTTCACCTTCTGCTGAAGAGCCCATGCAGGTGGATCGGCTCACCTGTCTCCACAAGAGAAGACACGCGACGGGAAGAGAATCTGTGCCTGTACTGTGCCAGCCCGGAGCATTTTTGTACTAACTGCAGTCTTCAGCCTCAGCGACCGGGAAACGCACGCAACTAGGGCATGTGGGAGAGGCGTCTCTAGGTGTGAATACTCCCTTGCTTATACATGCCTGTCCAACTCTTTTCCTCTTATGGTTCCTTGTTCCTCATTTCCACTTTTGTGGACTCTAGTTCAGCAGGGAACTTTGTGGATGCCTCACTGGTCCATAAATATCATCTCCCAGTCACACTGCTCGCTAAGTCTCTGTACATCTCCACTATCAATGGGGAGTGCCTGAATTCCACTGTAAAGTTTATCACTGAACCTCTGAAAATTCAAGTGGGTGCTATGCACAAGGAGTGGATCAAGCTCTATGTGATTCCTCACTGTTCTTCCTCGGTCCTCCTCAGTCTGCCATGGCTGCAACGCTATGCCCCGATTCTTGATTGGTGCTCCGGAGAAGTCTCCCGTTGGGGACAGGATTGCCGGAACCGCTGTCACGAGACAATTCAAGTGAAGCATCCTATTCCTTGTTCCTCTCTGCTGGGTCTGCCTTCCCGTATCAAGACTTTGCTGGTGTGTTTTGCGAGAAGCAAGCAGAGGGTCTTCCTCCTCATCAACCCTACGATTGTCCAATTGATCTTCTGCCAGGTTCTTCGCCCCCTCGGGGAAGAATTTATCCTTTGTCGGCTCCTGAGACACAGGTCATGTCTGAATACATCAGCGAGAACCTACAGAAGGGCTTCATTCGGATGTCTACCTCTCCAGCCGGAGCTGGTTTCTTCTTTGTGGAGAGAAAGGACGGTTCTCTCCGTCCATGCATTGATTACCGGGGTCTTAACAAGATCACCATCAAGAACCGCTACCCCCTTCCACTGATCTCTGAATTATTTGATCGCCTATGGGGAGTCAAGATTTTCACCAAATTGGACTTGTGAGGGGTGTATAACCTTATAAGAATTCAGGAAGGAGATGAGTGGAAGACAGCTTTTAATACCCGTGATGGGCATTATGAGTACCTAGTGATGCCGTTTGGTCTCTGTAACACCCCGGTCATTTTTCAAAAATTTGTCAATGACATTTTCTGAGATCTCCTTTACACTTGCATTGTGGTGTACTTGGACGACATCTTGATCTTCTCACCCAACTTGGAAATTCATTGCACTCATGTGAGTCTGGTTCTGGTTCAGAGCAACCGCCTCTACGCCAGACTCAAGAAATGTCTCTTCGAGAAGTCATCTTTACGGTTCCTCGCCAAGACCTCCGAATGGATCCTGATAAGCTGTCTTCGGTTCTAACCTGGCCGCAACCTTCTGGTCTGCAGGCTATTCAATGCTTCCTTGGCTTTGCCAACTATTATCGGCAGTTCATTCTGCATTTCTCCACCCTGGTAGCTCCGATTGTGGCTCTTACTAAGAAAGGTACCAATCCCAAGTCCTGGCTGCCTACTGCAGAGGAGGCTTTTTCTCGTTTGAAGTCGGCATTTGCCTCCGCACCCGTTCTGACGAGACCAGACCTAATGAGCCTTGAAGTGGATGCCTCTTCTGCAGGTGCAGGAGCAGTTTTGACTCAGAAATCCTCCAAGGGCAAAACGGTAACTTGAGGCTTCTTCTCTAAAACATTTTCTCCTGCTGAGAGGAATTACACCATAGGTGATCAAGAACTCTCGCTCTGGAAGAATGGCGACACTTATTAGAGGGAGCAACTTATCCTATAAATATCTATATGGACCATAAACATCTTCTTTACTCAACGACTGACCCCTCGGCAGGCAAGGTGGTCGGTTTTCTTTTCCTGGTTTAATTTTCTCATTCATTTTTGACCTGCACACAAGAATGTCAGAGCTGATGCCCTCTCTTGAGCTTCCGATGTGCCTCCTGATCGTTTGGTTTTGGAAGCAGCAGTCAGTTCAGCAAGTTCCCCCGGGAAAGACTTTTGTACCAACTCGCCTTAGGATTAAGGTGCTTAACTGGGGACATTCTTCCTTATTGGCCAGTCACCCAGGGATACAGAAGTCAACTTTGATCATCACCCGTCATTACTGGTGGACGAACCTGGAACGCAATGTCGCTGACTTTGTCCATTCCTGAGCAATTTGTGCTCATGACAAGTCGCCTTGTAGCAAACCAGCGGGTCCTGGATTTCACCACTGATTTGCCGTCCTCCTCCGGTTTCCCGATCCTTTGGGTGGTCGTTGAACGTTTCTCTAAGATGGCTCATTTTGTACCTCTGCCTGGACTTCCTTCTGCTCCTTAGTTGGTAGATCAATTTTTCCGTCATATTTTCCGCTTCACATAGTGTCTGACAGAGGGGTTCAGTTCGTTTCCAAGTTTTGGCGGGCACTCTGCTCGCACCTCAAAGTCAAATTGGATTTCTCATCAGCATACCATCGGCAAACCAACGGCCAGGTGGAGTGGGTGAACCAAGTACTTGGAGAGTATATTCGCCATTTCATTTCTGTCCGGTAAGACGACTGGTCCGATCTGTTACCCTGGGCTGAATTCTCTTACAATCATCGTGACTCAGAGTCTACAAGTACCTCTCTATTCTTTATTGTTTACAGTCATCATCTTCATCCTCCTCTACTTCCGCCCGCTTCTTCTGGAGTACCAGCAGTTCATGTTTTGGTTCGGGACTTTCAATCCATTTGGCAGGAAACCCGGTGTTCTTTAGCTGTCGCCTCCTCCCGCATGAAGTCCCAGGCTGACAAGAAGAGGAGGTCTCCACCAGTTTTTCCCCCCCGGAGACAAGGTTTGGCAAAATATGTCCGTCTGAAGCAACCTAGTTACAAATTGGGTCCATGCTTCTTACATCCTTTTAAAGTCCTATGCTGCATCAATCCGGTTGCATACAAGTTACATCTCCTTCCTTCCCTGCGCATCCCGATCTCCTTTCACGTCTCCCTCCTCAAGCCATTGGTCCTTAACCGGTTCTCTCTGAAGAATATCTCTCCTGCCCCTGTTTACGGGGCCGCTGAGATGTGTTTGAAATTCAGGAGATACTTGCCACCAAAACCAACTTCCTGGTTGATTGGAAGGGATTTTGTCCTGAGGAGAGGTCCTGGGAACCTGAGGAGAACATCTTAGATCAGGATCTGGTGCTCAGGTTTCTCCAGCCTAAAAAGAGATGGAAACCTGAAGGGGGGGGGGGGGTACTGTTAGGAGTTGCGCCGCGGTCAGACATGCTGGCCGCGGACACACTCCTCCTCTGCCTGGAACTGCCCGTTCTGCGATTCCTCAACTTCCTCGTCATCCCTGTGTGCTTCCTGATTGCCAGCGCGTGTGTTCCTGCCTCCTAGGGTGCGTGCGGCGGCTCTGTAAAATTTAAAGGGACAGTAGGCAATTAATTGGTTCTTGCTGCCCCGTGATCCTATAAGTACAAGCATTTCCTTTTGACCCTTGCTGGATCTTTGTGCCTTATCAGCCTTAGAGAAAGCATTCAGTTTTGTGTCTTGCCTTGCCGTGCATCTGACCTTATTGCTACATATCCTGACCTTGCTACTGTGCCGATAGCCCTGACCTCCTACCTGTCCAGACTTCGTGTTGCCTCTTCCGTCCTGTGCCACGTTACACCTCGGCCGCCTGTGTGGACGAGTCGTATCAGGGGTAGCGACCTGGGTGCCGCCTGCTGCAGCAAGTCCATCCCGCTTTGCGGCGGGCTCTAGTGAAAACCAGCGGCATCTTAGACTCCCCTCCCTGGTACAGCCCACATCATCATCCACACAGGTACTCCGGATCCACTTCATCTCCAGTCGTTACAAAACCCTCAGCAATGTCTCACTTCTTTATTATTAATTGGAGGCAGATACTGAAACATGTTATTTTTCTATTTTCTGGTTGCATTTTTTTAATTTAACTTTTTTGTACATTTTTATGGGGGGGGGGGGGCATATTGCCTGAATTTCAAGTCTGCTCTGTTTACAGCATTCAGAGATATGCTATACAGCAGCCACATGAATATAGGAAACAGTATACTGAAGCTGGCTCATTGGCTTCTGTGGGAAAGTGTTCTAGACATGCTCTGTGACCTATGCAGAGGTCATTGTGGAGAGAAGAGGTGAGCCGTGACATCACCTATTGTAAATGACCTGATCTTGTCTTATCTATATGCTTGTGTCACCTTCCACTGCAATCCTGTTTGTGATGATTTGGATGAGACTGATGAGTTGAGAACAATAAGTGTCAGCATATTATTAGGCTTAGTAGCCACAGCATATTAGTAGGCTTAGGGGCCAGAATGAAAACGAAAATCTTTCATTATTTATTTTAGGATACATAGTAAAATGAAATAGTAGAAACCCAGAATTCACTAAGAATTCGTAAAAAAAATAAGAACTTGATTTTAATAGTAGTTCAATTTCTCATGACACATTCCCTTTAAAAATCAACATACCAATATTAAAACATTGCCACTAGGTGGTCAGAACAGAAGAAAGAAGACCACTTACAGGAGAAAGCCCAGAAAAGGACACTCAATCAGCCCTGGCAAAATTGTAATTGTGTGACCTCCCTCTAGTCATCTTAAATCCTCTTATATAAAAATAAAATTTCAATATAAAAAAGAAGAAAAAAAAACTAAAAAAGTAATAAATCCATCTTTCCCATTGAAAATCCATTAATATTGGAAATTAGTAAATTAGTTACATAGTTGGTAACAATTTTCACAAAAAATGATGCTTCTATATGTTACTCACTAAGTCATGCAGATCCTTAACATGTATTTTTTAATGTGTCTAGCTTCTGTATTTGGCTCGCAAATCCCTCTGTTTTATTGCTCAATCATTCTGACATCCACTGCTTAGGAGGCGTGTCTGAGGTAAGCACTGAGTCCGCCCTCATTCCCCATCCATTCACTTCCTCCCTGAGTCTGCTGTGCAGTGCTGGGTCTCTATATCCAATCACTGCAGGCTGCTCTGTAACCCCCTCCTCTCTGTTTTCATGCTGCAGTCTGATAGGACAGGAGTGAGCACGGAGGAGTGCTAGTCCCACCCTCACTTCCTGGACTTCAGCTGGGACAAAGATGATGCTGTAGCCGGAAAGAATTATGTTGTGGATGGTATGGGGACCCCTAGTGGCCTTTTTTAAAGCCATGATTTCTATAAAAAGGAGAAGATGTTATGAAGTATATTAGAAAGGTTAACGTTTTGCCAAGATGTTCAACATATAAAAAGTTTTTTAATCTGACAACGCCCATTTATCTGAACAGAATTTAAAATGATTTTGTTGATAAATGCAGTCATGGGACTGGAGTTAAAACTGGCCAGAAACTGTGTAGAATTTGGGTATTTAAGAGGGTGTAGTTATAGGGGTACAGAGGTATTAACCCAAATATCCCCCTGCCACATAAGAAGACTCCAGTATCATAAGTGGCACATGGTAGGGGAGGGCCTTGTTATAGATTTTGCATTGAAGCCAAGATGCAATGAATGACACATTTGGGTATTTCCAAAATGTGTTAGCAATGCCCAACATTTAGAATTGGAGCCTTAGGAATGAATAACAGAATACAGAAAGAAAATCAACTTTTCTCCAAAACCTCATTTTAATTGGTCATTTTCTTTACTATTTCCAGAGGTGCTTTCCCTTTCCCTGTCCGTTCCCTTGGGAGGCTGTGCACAGAGCGCACTGTTGTGTTTGGCAATGACAAGCATGAAGCCTCTGTAAACTTTTCAGTAGGAAAAATTCCCACTTAGCTTACACAACGAAGGCTCATACCGGTAATATTATCCGTCTCTTTCCCAAAGGTAGACGAGTTCTCTAGGAAATCCCTATAGAATGAGAAGATATGATCTAGTTAGACTGTAGCCTTCGGGCTTGTGGCTCTATTTACTGGAAATAACTCAACATAAACGCGTACGTCAGCTCGAACAGGTAGGAATGCAAACATCATGATCTGTGATAGAAGGTTGGAAATTATGATACAAAATTCAGGGTCCGTAACCCAAAACAGACATATCCGGGGGAAAGACATTCAAGGAAAAACCTCTAAAGTTTACAAAAAGGGGAGAAATTTTTAGGCTGCTTTCACACTATTAAAATATCTCCGTAATGAACGTCCGTCATAAAAATCTTGAAAATCGGCCATTAAACGGCCGTTAGAAAACCCCATTATAGTCTATGGGATTTTTCTAATAGCCATTTAAACCCGTTATCGCCTGTTATTAATAATGGCCGTTATTTTGTGATGGGCGATAGTAATGGGAGGAATAGTGCATGCACTATTTCTTCCGTTCATTCGCCCATCACAAAATAATAGTCTATGGGATTTTCTAACGGCTGTTTAATGGCCGATCGTCAAGAATTTTATGACGGACGTTCATTACGGAGGTATTTTAATAGTGTGAAAGCAGCCTAAGGTGCTCGCCCTGTCCATAATGGTAAATGAGAAATCAGGAGGAGGTTATTCTTTACTATTAGTTAGAATGGAGAGTCACTGAAAAGAGCAGTTCTGTGTCTGAAGGATTCAGGGTGACTAAGCATTGGATGGGTGCACATTAATATTAAAGGTGTACTCCAGCAAAAAACATCTTATCCCTATCCAAAGGATAGGAGTAAAAATGTCTGATCACGGGGGTCCCACCACTGGGGACCCCCGCAATCTCCAGCGCGACAACCCAGTCATCTGTGCACGGAGCAACCTCAGCTCCATGCTGGATGACTGTCGACTACAGCCGCCACGCCCCCTCCATTCATGTCCATGGGAGGAGGCGTGATGGCTAGGTACTAGCCGTCACACCCCCTCCCATAGAGATGAATGGAGGGAGCGTGGTGTGACATCACGAACACAGAAGCGTCAAACTTCAGTGTTCTCCAGGGGCCGCTGGGCCGGAGATCGCACATCTTATCAGACATCTTATCCCCTATCCTTTGGATAGATAGTAAGATGTTTTTTTGCCAGAGTACCATTTTAATGGGTTCTATGCAGGGGAAAACTGGCAGTGATCTGGGCCTGTGGCAGGACCTCTTACCAACTACTATAATTGTGATACAATTGGTTTTCAATAATAAACTGCATTTGAGAAGCAATTGAAGTGTTTTGCACTTTCAGTTAACTTGTCAGAATAAGCTCTGGTGTGTGTACATGAGGAGTGCTACTCTTTTTGTATGTTATTTAACTTGTATATGGCATTTTTCACCAGTTTTCTCCTTTATCGGGACCATCTTCAGTTTTCAGTTGTCCTAGAGCTAGTGGGTAAAAACCTATCTCTATGATGGCTCCTTTACATTGCACACATATAAGAGGGAATCCTGCTCCCCTATATACCCTCAGAAGCAGCAGCATGGAAGATGTATAGATCAGTACTGAGCAGTGTTATGTGTGAATCCAGCAATGGGATGAGAATTAGCACTACACTACAATCTGCTATAGCCTCTCCTTATGTCTCTGTCTGCCTCTGTCTCTGACTGGTGACTGCCTCTTCATCTTGCCATAGACTTCTATGTGCAGCTGTAACCTGATACTTTAGTCAGCCAATCCATACAGAATTGAGCAGTTTTTTGGGTGAATGATGAGTCTTGGGGGGGGGGGGGGGGGAGAGGGGCGGCTGAAGAGTATCCTAAATGCTAAATATAGAGAAAGAGATATTTTTGTGTGATAAGATACATTACAACATTTTTAACAGTCGCTTGTTGTCTCACTCCTGACACCGTGTGTAAGTTATAAGCCGGAGAATTGCGCAGCATTAAGCTTGTCTCCCCGTCCGCCCAGCAGATCTAACCTTTTGGCTGCATAAATTTGTATAGCTAAAAGGTTGGATTTGATTGACAGGTAGGGCGTGAGCCGAGCGCTGCTGCAAACTTTCCCGGCTTATAACTAGAGATCGAGGTGGGTCTCAGGAGTGAAACCTGGTGCGATCAAAACTTTTGACATGTCAGGGCAACATGTCAAATGTTTTTAAATGATAGTACCCCTTTAAGGATCCTTTAGCCCCTTTGGCTCTTCACTAATGCTCTGTCTTTCATTTCAAGGATCTATGTAATACTAGGTAAATATGGAAGTAACCGTCAAACTTGAAGCCTTGATGCAAAATCTATAACAAATTAAGGCCTCCTCCAACACCAGGGCTGAAACTTACTGCTCCTTCCCAGAGCTGAACTCCTGCGGATAACCTCATGCTGCATGATACTCATCCCGCTCTGTATCCATGAGACCTGGACTGCCTCATAGACTTAAAGGGGTATTCCAGGGAATACCCCATATCAACTGGCTCCCGAAAGTTAAACAGATTTGTAAATTACTTCTATTAAAAAATCTTAATCCTTTCAATAATTCTCAGCTGCTGAAGTTGAGTTGTTGTTTTCTGTCTGGCAACAGGGCTCTCTGCTGACATCTCTGCTTGTCTCGGGAACTGCACAGAGTAGAAGAAGTTTGCTATGGGGATTTGTTTCCAAACTGGGCGGTTTCCGAGACAGGTGTCATCAGAGAGCACTTAGACAGAAAAGAACAACTCAACTTCAGCAGCTCATAAATACTGAAAGGATTAAGATGTTTTAATAGAAGTAATTTACAAATCTGTTTAACTTTCTGGAGCCAGTTGATCTATAAAAAAAAGTTTTTTCCTGGATAACCCCTTTAACGTGACAGAGCCGGGAGAGAACACACTGAGCCAGCAATTTTCCTGGCTTGTTCTCGTGATTAATTGGGGTCTCAACACTCAGACCCCGACCAATGAAAACTTTTGATATGTCTCTTTGCCATATCAATCAAAAGTTTTTTGCTTGTAGCTTTAAATGACAGTGTCCATTTAATGGATTTATTCCGAAATTAGTAGATACCTCTGTTTTGGCCTTTGAGCCCATTTAAACACTCCACCAGTTCCTACAGCCCACGTGCATTTCCCAGGGCTAGGTACTGACAGGTTGCTGATGCACTCAGCCCATATAGACTCAGTGGTAGCTTGGACAGCAGACTACAAGACACCAACCTCCTTGGCAGCACCTATCTAGCTCCAGAACAGTAGAAGCAGTCACTGCAGCACTGCTGCTTCTTCACCTGCAAAAAACAACCCTCCTGTTCTGCTCCACACAAGTCTTAAAGGGGTACTCCACTGGAAAAAAAAAAATGTTTTAAATCAACTGGTGCCAAAAGTTAAACAGATTTTTAATTTACTTTGATTTAAAAATCCTAACCCTTCCAGTACTTATCAGCTGCTGTATGTTCATGAGGAAGTTATTTTCTTATTAAATTTCCTTTCTGTCTGACTGTGCTCTCTGCTGACACCTCTGTCCATGTCAGGAACTGTCCAGAGTAGGAGCAAATCCCCATAGCAAACCTCTCCTGCTCCAGACAGTTCCTAAAATGGACAGAGGTGTCAGCAGAGAGCACTGTGGTCAGACAGAAAGGAAATTTAAAAAGAAAAGAGCTTCCTGTGGAGCATACAGAAACTGATAAGTACTGGAAGGATTAAGATTTTTTAATAGAAGTAATTTACAAATCTGTTTAACTTTCTGGCACCAGTTGATTTAAAACAAAAATGTTTTCCAGGGGAGTACCCCTTTAACTCCACCTGACCTACAACATACCAGTCCCGTCAGCCATTGCCATGATGTCCAAGCCCAAAGCCTACTACACTTCTCCCTGATTCTCTCAAGGTTGTCTCCTTACTCTCTCCTGGTGACACCATGTATGCCCTACTCCCAGAACTAGGCCCATTCAAGGCCTATGCCCGCACCTGTATCTTTTTGGAGGGTGGCAGTCCACAAGGCTTTTATCTCTCTTGCCTAGTGTTGAGCGCGAATTTTCGAAATGCTAATTTTTACCACGAATATCTGCACTTTGCGATTTCGCGAATATTTAGAATATAGTGATAAATATTTGTAATGACGAATATTCATGTTTTTTTCATGGGAATTTTTATGGGAAATATGGCCCCCACATATTGCCCACATCCAGAGTCAAACAGAGTCCACAAACCATCTACAAGAACACAGAACATAACCATTTCTCGCTCACGGAGCCCTATGATACACTCTTTAGGTCAATCATTCTCTTGTTTATATAGACTGCAGTTTAGCTGACATTAACACATTATTCTGAGAGTGGTCTACAACATCCTTTTTCACACCGCAAAATTGTGCACGCCATATTAAGGATGAAGTGGGAAACCTTTGTCAAATAAATTCCCACCAGCTCTTCAAATATTTTATTTTTCTTCAATTTTCTTTTATGTTTTTATGAATAATAAACGTTTTTTTGTTGCCTGATGAATTTGTGATAAAATCCAGACATGTATTTTTTCCTGTTGACAAATCACCAATGTTTATAAGGTAAAAAGGGGACATATCAGTTTTATACCCTAAGCTAGTGTTATCCAACCAGTGTGCCTCCAGCTGTTGGAAAACGACAAATCCCAGCTTGCCCGGACAGCCGAAGGCTGTCCGGGCATGCTGGGAGTTGTCGTTTTCCAACAGCTGGAGGCACAATGGTTGGAAAGCACTGCCCTAAGCTAGGGGCATATATAGATGACTTAAAGGGGTTATCCACCATAAGGTGACTTTAGTACGTACCTGGCAGACAGTAATGGACATTCTTAGGAAGGATCTGTGCTTGGGGATAAATGGCTATGTTGTGAGATTACCATAACACTGTGGCTAACTTTTTGTGAACTGGTATTTCCTGTTTGAGTTTTCTTCTTTTGCCTACAAATCCCATAATTCCCTTTTCCTCCCTTCCACACATCACCCACCCCACCCATTGAAACATAAATGAGCTGCATCCATTCAAAAGACCTGCGGTTTTCAATCAGGGTGCCTACAGCTGTTGCATTAGATGCAGATTGATCTCTCTCCCACCAAGCGATCCCTCCACCCATTGAAGCAGACAGGCTCCCTGTCATCAGCTGACTAGTGATGTCAGGTCTCGGCGGCACTGCAACCTGGGAAAAATCTGAGACAGCAGTCATTTGTATGCTGTTAAAAATAAATATTGGAGTGAAAATCACAGAAGAATTGTGAGAAAACCGTCACACACAGGTACAGACACTATATTGTGAATTACACTAACTTTACAGCCCCTGTAGCACAGTCAAATAAAAAAAAATCCTGGAATACCCCTTTAAATGGGTTGTCCACCATCAGGTCATTTTAGAACGTAGCTGTCAGACAGTAATGAACATGTTTAGGAAGAACAGTATAAGTGTAAGAAAATGTAAAAGAAAAAAATGAATGTATTGTATTAATAATAATAATAAGAAGAAGAAGAATGAAAATAATAATAATAACAATAATAATAAAAAATAAATAAAAGTATAACAAAATACATAATTGGAATCCTTATAATTGTAAGAATATGAATATGTTCTATATGGTACACAGTCACTGCTGAAATGTGGCATAACCTAGAAATTGCCTGGAATCTTGAAGAGTTCAGCTTCGGCTGTCTGGGCATGCTGGGATATGTAGTTTTGCAACAACTGGAGACACACCAAGTTCAAAAACACTTGGTTAAAAGATAACATCAAACCAACAAATCATGTAGCTTTCCTTTTGACAGCTTGCAATAAATCTATTATACAACAGAAGAAACTTCACTAGTGCCCTCGGCTGTCCGGGCATGCTGGGAGTTGTAGTTGTCTAGGGGCAATGGCTGGAGACACACTCTTTGGAAAACACTGGGTTAAAAGATAACATCAAGTCAACATATCATGTAGCTTTCCTTTTGACAGCTTGTAAGAAATCTGTTATACTACAGTACAATATTATCTATATAAATACATAGAATAAGATAAAATAAAAAAAGAAATAAAACAAAGGTAGTATTGTTTAATAATTTTTTTTATTGTTGCAGTATATCTTTTTTAATTTTTTTATTTTTTTAATTTCATTATATGAAGATTAGAAACACATATAAACATTTTCCCCCGAGCCCAATTCCCCAACCCAACCCACTACCAGCTAGGATGCCTCCCCCCACTTCTTCCACACAATTTCTATTTTCCGTCCCATCTTTTTTCCTCGATAATATATAGCCTCAAATCTTCTCATATGTTCTATTTCCTTCTGCCACTCAACACAACATGGACCCCCATGTGCGAACCATCTCCCCAGAATCATTATTCTAGCCATTCCAAAGACCTTGATTACAATACAGTGGTCCCTCAACATACGATGGTAATCCGTTCCAAATGGACCATCGTTTGTTGAAACCATTGTATGTTGAGGGATCCGTGCAATGTAAAGTATAGGACCATGGTCTACAACCTGCGGACCTCCAGATGTTGCAAAACTACAACACCCAGCATGCCCGGACAGCCAACGGCTGTCCGGGCATGCTGGGAGTTGTAGTTTTGCAACATCTGGAGGTCCGCAGGTTGAAGACCACTGGTATTGGAGGTTATACTCACCTGTCCCCGCCGCTCCGGACCGTCACCGCTCGTCACCGCTGCCCTGGATGTTGCCCTCCATCACTGTCACCGCGTCCCCGGGGTGTCCCCGACGCTCCGGCAAGGCCTCTGCTTCCCCGGCATCCTCGCTCTCCATCGCCGCCATCACGTCGCTACGCACGCCGCTCCTATTGGATGACGGGACGGCGTGCGCAGCGACGTGATGATGACGATGGAGAGCGCCGACGATGCAGAGGATCCCAAAGAGGACGTGCCGGAGCCCCGAGGACAGGTAAGTGATCGTCAGCGGAGCACACGGGGCACCGTAAACAGCTATCCTGTGTCAGCTGAAGCAGTCTGCGCTGCCGGATAGCCGTTTATGCGATGGCCCCGACATACAAAAGCATCGTATGTTGATGCTGCCTTCAACATGCGATGGCCTCTGAGAGGCCATCGTATGTTGAAATGATCGTATGTCGGGGCCATCGTAGGTCGGGGGGGGGGGGGGTCACTGTACTATTCTTCTCCTGCTTCCTTAATCCTATCCCTAAGATGGCGATTTTGATATCAAACATTATCTTTATTCCCAATTTCGCCTCTACTGTTTTATATACCTCCATCCAGATCGAGCACAGTTTTGGGCATACCTACACCATATGAGACAAATCTGCTCCTTCCATGTAACACTTTGGGCACTTTGAATCCACTCTTTTTCCTATCCTGTGTAAGAACCCCGGTGTATACCGAATCCTATGTATCAATTTTATCATAGAAATTTTATGATTCATATTTAGGAATGAGTGTGCAATGTTGGAAAACACTTCCCTCCATTCTTCCCCTTCTATCTGACCCACCTCTTGCTTCCATTTATCCCTACTTTTTGGAGGAGATTTTTCCAGGGAAGATTTAAAGGGGTACTCCGGTGAAAACCTTTTTTCTTTTAAATCAACTGGTGGCAGAAAGTTATACAGATTTATAAATTACTTCTATTAAAAAAATCTTAATCCTTCCTGTACTTATTAGCCGCTGAATACTACAGAGGAAATTCTTTTCTTTTTGAAATGCTCTCTGATGACATCACAAGCACAGTTCTCTCTGCTGACGTTATAATAATAATAATGCTTTATTTATTGTTGTCCTTAGTGGGATTTGAACCCAAGTCCTCAGCACTACAAGGCAGCAGTGCTAACCACTGAGCCACTATGCTGCCCTTAGCATACATCTGCTATGCACGGTTGCTAAAATGGACAGAGATATCAGCAGAGAGCACTGTGCTCGTGATGTCATCAGTGTTCCAAAAAGAAAGGAATTTCCTCTGTAGCATTCAGCAGCTAATAAGTACTGGAAGGATTAAGATTTTTTAATAGAAGTAATTTACAAATATGTTTAACTTTCTGCCACCAGTTGATTTAAAAGAAAAAAGGTTTTCACCGGAGTACCCCTTTAACCAATCCCTTCTATACATTACCCAGTACTTTTGTAGAAGAGGACTGAAGCCCAAATATATAATCCATTAACTCATGTCTATTTATTACCCATTTATTACCCATTGGGATTATTTTTCTCCTTTTCAAATGTGCTTTTAATTTGTAAATACAAAAAATAATTATTCTGATTTATATTAAATTGCCGATTAAGCGTTCTCCACTCTTTTAACATGTTCTCTACCACTAAATCTTTAACTCTACCCCCATTTTCTCCCAATCTACATCATACTCTTTCAATTTCCTCATTTCTGGAAAATATATTATATCTTTTTTAAAAAGACTATTCACACCACTTAGTGGTTCGAGTAAGGTATGACAACCACTATAAGACTGCATAAACGTTATTATAATAGTGATATATTTTACTGGGATATCTACACCTTTGGAACTACAGGTTTAGTCGTACCTTTTTTTTGTACTACTTTTATTTTTTCCTATATATTTAATTAATACATGATCCAATAGGAAAAGGATCCGATTGTCAAAGAAATCCGGCAGTTCACATGGAGATCGAAATATAAAAATTCTACTTTATTGTCACTTTAGCCTAAAAGGACATAAGGGACTAATGTGTATTAAAAACCGAATACATGTTTATTTCCTCTATATATCCTACAAATGAATAAATGGTAGACTTAACTTGATATCAAATAATATAATCTTAATTGAAGTCCCAAAAAACAGTAAAACCAAAACAAGAAGAAAAAATACACCCTATAGCGCACTCCCAATCAAATATAACAATCTTTATTAGAATCATTACAAAAAACATATACAACATGTTTAATCAGACAAAATCCCATTAAAGGCATTTTAAAAGACACATAAGTGACCTCCCACAACAGGGAGAAGCCCCTAGGACCCCTCCCAGGACACCTGTATATATCTGTGTCCAACACTGCCTCCACATATAAAGAAATGGCTCCATGCAATTGTATAAATACCTGAATACATGAAAATTGTACTGTCCTACCCCCACTATCAAAAACAGTTTTCAATATACGACCCCACGCGTTCCGTCACCTACAGGTGACTTCCTCAGTCTTCCTTTTTTATTAGAGCTGAGCCTGCTTGTGTTTAACCCCTTAAGGACCGGAGGTTTTTCCGTTTTTGCATTTTCGTTTTTTGCTCCTTGCCTTTAAAAAATCATAACTCTTTCAAATTTACACCTAAAAATCCATATGATGGCTTATTTTTTGCGCCACCAATTCTACTTTGTAATGACATCAGTCATTTTGCCCAAAAATCTATGGTGAAGCGGGAAAAAAAATCATTGTGCGACAAAATTGAAAAAAAAAACGCTGTTTTGTAACTTTTGGGGGCTTCCGTTTCTACGTAGTACATTTTTCGGTAAAAATGACACCTGATATGTATTCTGTAGGTCCATACGATTAAAATGATACCCTACTTATATAGGTTTGATTTTGTCGGACTTCTGGAAAAAATCATAACTACATGCAGGAAAATTAATACGTTTAAAATTGTCATCTTCTGACCCCTATAACTTTTTTATTTTTCCGTGTATGGGGCGGTATGAGGGCTCATTTTTTGCGCCGTGATCTGAAGTTTTTAACGGTACCATTTTTGCATTGATAGGACTTATTGATCACTTTTTATTCATTTTTAAATGATATAAAAAGTGACCAAAAATGCACTATTTTGGACTTTGGAATTTTTTTGCGCGCACGCCATTGACCGAGCGGTTTAATTAATGATATATTTTTATAATTCGGACATTTCCACACGCGGTGATACTACATATGTATCTGATCTTCTATGTTGATCACTGGTTTCTCATAAGAAACCAGTGATCAACGATTCTGCCGCATGACTGCTCATGCCTGGATCTCAGGCACTGAGCAGTCATTCGGCGATCGGACAGCTAGGAGGCAGGTAGGGGCCCTCCCGCTGTCCTGTCAGCTGTTCGGGATGCCGCGATTAGCCGCGGCTATCCCGAACAGCCCGACTGAGCTAGTCGGGAACTTTCACTTTCACTTTTAGCCACGCGGCTCAGCTCTGAGCGCGCGGCTAAAGGGTTAATAGCGCGTGGCGCCGCGATCGGCGCTGCGCGCTATTAGAGGCGGGTCCCGGCTTCACTATGACGCCGGGCCCGCCATAATATGACGCGGGGTTACTGTGTAACCCCGCGTTATATCAGAAGAGCAGGACCAAGGACGTACCGGTACGTCCTTGGTCCTTAAGGGGTTAAAGGGGTACTCCGCCCCCTCAATGCAAGTCTATGGGAGGGGGCGTGATGGCCGTCACGCCCCCTCCCATAGACTTGCATTGAGGGGGCGGGGAATGACTTCACACGCGGGCGGAGTTGTGATGTCACAATCTTCCGTTCCCGTGGTCGGGAGGAATTAGCCAGAGAGCCTCCAGCGCTTCCGAAAGCAGTTACAGGTGGGCGCTGCTTGCTATATTGCGGGGGTCCCCAGTGGATAGGGGATAAGATGTCTAGGGGCGGAGTACCCCTTTAAGTAAAGCACAGTAAAATCACATATAAAAAGCACATAGAACACTGCAAAAAAAATAAAAAATTAATAAATATATATATATCCAATATTCATAGTAGGATTTGTGTTTATTTCCACTAGCACATTTATGTAATATTTTTGTAATAGCTCAATATGAAAACGAAAAATTCACAAATAAACAAATACAAATTTTTCATAAGCACCATTTTTGTTTAGTGTTTTAACATGGGACTTCCTCTTGCTGTTGTATGATTAAGGAGCCTTCTCGTGTCGGCATCTTCTAAAAAAGCTGAATAATTTACAACAAAGAAACCCAATAATTAAAATAGCATCTTTTGAAGAGTTTGAGGGGGAAGTTGGTGAAACACGTATGAGTAATATGGATTGTGTAAGTGGCTCTTAGGATATGGTATATTATATCAGCGGAAGAAGAGGAGTGATTTATTGTGTTGTGATATGTATATCACTATAGATGACGTTTACCGTTGTGTTTATTTCTACAGGGGCTGCAGCTTGACTTCTTTTTAACTCAGCTTTATTGGGGCAGAGCTGTCAACTATGACTACAGCTTAGATATAGCACCTACTGGGACTCTGGAGTAGTCTAAGAAACACCACTGCCTTATGACTGGTTCAAGTTGCTGTTTCTTCCCTCTGCAGCTCTGCCGCCCCAGATTGACTGCTGTGTAGAAACACAAGCCCTTCCCTAGCTCACCACTCAGTACATAAATATGATTTTCATAACAGATTGGTGGTGGCAGCTAGAACTACATAGATCTCATAGACAAGGGATTCCCACAACCAATACATAGTGGTGCATTGACTTAAGGAGGTACTCTGCCCCTCCAAAGGATAGGGGATAAGATGTCTGATCGCCTGCGATCTTGGCTGTGGCACCCCAGACATTCGGTGCACGGAGTGAACTTTTCTCCATGCCGGATGACTGGCGATGCGGGGAGGAGGCTTGTGAGGTCACAGTCATGCCCCACTTGTCCATGCCCCCTCAATGCAAGTCTATGGGACTGCCATCACGCCCCCTCCCATAGACTTGCATTAAGGGGGCGTAACAAAGATGTCACGAGTGGGGTGCGGCCGTGACATCATGAGCCTCCGGCGCTGCACCCGATGCTCTAAACGAATGCCGGGTGCAGCAGAACCCCACGATCAGACATCTTATCCCCTATCTTTTGGATAGGGGATAAGATGTCTAGGGGCGGAGTACCCCTTTAATAACTATGAATGGGAGTTGCCTCTGATTAGGAGTGCTCATTGGTTCCAGTAAGCCCCAGTCTTTTCTAATGGAAATAACAAAAACTGACCATTCTGCCACTATATTGATGGTATCGAACACCAGTCTTTTAGAACTGGGCATGATAATATTTAAAAACAATAGGTGGCTTAGTAACCGCAATACTTATTCCTGGACATCCGCCTTTAGCACAGTATAGGGGTTAAAGGGGTTCACCAATGCTCAGTGTTTGGAACAAACTGTTCCGATTGCTGGAGCTGGTGCTGGGAGCTCATGAGGTCATAGCCCCACCCCCTCATGACATCCCACCCCATCCCCGGGCGGGGTGTGACATCATGAGGGGGCGGGGCTATAACGTCCCGGCGCCAGCTCCAGCAACCCCTTTAAGTTTAGCACCCCTACTGCAAGCAGAAGAGATAATTAGCATACCATTTACATCAAATTTACATAAATAATAGCAAAATAGGTCATCCCCCAAAAGTGTCATCCCCCAAATGACACCAACACTCTTCTTTATTTTTATTTTGCAGACCAGAAGAGATCTCAACAATTTTTGTATATGTTTCTTGAAAATAAAAAGATTCATAGCTTTTTATCATTGTATAGTTTATTTTATTTTTACCCTTTTTTTTATACTTTTGAATAATCACAAAAGTAAATTTTAATGTTTCCTTTCCTTACATTGTACTGTCTTTAACTCTACAGCCATAAAATGAATCGTCCCGTTTTACATAGAAGCATCTCCCTATGATGAGCTGATTGGCTTCAATCTGTGGGGTAACCTGATAAAAAAAAAAAACAATTTTCATATACCTAAAGCACCCTCACAGGGGAATGAAGCATGTAATACAGTTATAACATAAATTGTTTCACTGTCCATAGACTGCACAGGCTAAGGACGAGGGTCCTGAACTTACACACCATTACATAATAGGATATTTAAAAAATATATTTTTTTTATAATTTAGACAAACTCTTAATCTTAATATTACTACCACTTTAAGATGGAATAATAAGTGGAAGGAGCTTCTAATCAGCTAAAGACAACTCATTTTAAGGCAGTTATAGGAAACATTAAGGGAGTTCCAAGCCCAGGGTAGTTCTCTTTCTCTCTTCCCCTCTCCTGCACATAGCACATGGTAAGCCCCACCCCCAATTCCTGTGTTCCATCTTGCAGTGATTTTTGCCAGTGACAGTTTTCCCCTACCAACAAACACCTAGTTAGCTAGAGCTATATTACGGGTTAGATAGGCACTGTTGGATTCAAAATCTTTTTATATGTTGTACTTCTTGGCAAAACATTAACCTTTCTAATATACTTCATAAGAACACTTTATTTTCTCATTATAGAAGTAATGGCTTATAAAAAAAATAAAAAAAACACCCCTTACCATCCAGAACACAATCCTGTCCGGCTGCAGCATCATCTTTGGCATGGAAAAAGTCTAGTTAGTGAGGGTTGGACTAGCACTCTTCTGTGCTCACTCCTGTCCTATCAGACTGCAGCAGGGAGGAAGGGGTTACAGAGCAGGCGGCAGTGATTGGATGAAGAGTTTCAGCACTCAGGGAGGAAGATAAGTCATGCAGAGTGAGTACATACCCCCACAAAAGCACAAAATGACAAACCAAGTGAGCAACAGATAAAAGGTATTTGTGAGAGAAATATAGGTGCTAGACACATACAATTATATGTATATGAAAATGATTAGTAAATTAGCACTATATATAATTTTTTGTTTTTGTGGTATATGACAGGTAGGATTTAAGGAGTCCTTTTCGGTAAATGAAGTAATTTACAAATATGTTACAGATCACATAGGCTATCTTATTGACGGAAGTTGTCTAAAACAACAGGGACCATTCAAGATAACATCCACTTTACTAAGACAATAAGAAATGCCACATACATGGAAAGAAGGTTCAAGAATCATGTTACTCCATATTGGTAATACAATCAGTATAGTTACATCTAGGAGCCGGCATCTATGGAGGATTTGCAGGATCAGCAGCTCATGTCTTATAACAGCGACTATAGGACACCTTTAGTGTTTTGCAGAATTTAAATATTTAAAAAAAGTTGAAAAATTAAATAAAAAGAAACAGGAAACGGTGAAACTGCAACTTTCAGGGGGTAAAAATTTAACATTTAACCAACTTATGGTTTTTTCGTGTTTTTTTTTTAGTTTGAAAAAATCGCAATGTAAAAATAAATCCATGGACAGTTTTGTTAATAAATATTAATTTGCCGTGAGAAAGCAGTCTTGTGGTTTTCCTTTATAGTCTTTGATGAATAATATGATAACTCACGCCGGCATCTTCTAAAAAACGAGAAGTGGGAATAGTTACAATGAAGAATCCTTACAATAAATATGGCATCTTGTGGAGAGCTGGAGGGGGAACGTGATGAAACAACATGAGTAACGTGGATTGTGTAAGTGGGTCATAGGATATGGTATATTGTCTCAGCGGAAGGAGAAGAGTGATCGATGTGATTGTCACCAAAATATCAACAGGATTGTTTATTGGTCAATCCCTGACAATATAAATTATTTTTTTGTACATCTACTGTATAATATGATATAATAACAATTAAAGGAAATCTGCAGTGAAAAAAACTATTTGGACCTCCCGTGTCTGATCGCAGGGGGTCCGAATTCTGGGACCCCCACGATCTCCTGCACAGGGCCCCAGCATTGCCACGGCTCTCCCGTGCAGCCGACTCACCTCCTCCATGTATCTCTATGGGAGAGGCGGAGACGCAGCGTTCGTGCCTCCCCTCCTATCCCATTGAGCTGTATGGAGGGCGGCGTGTCTGTTGAGTTCAGTGAGCTCGACGCTACGCGCATTAGCCGGGACACAGAGCGGCAATGCCGGGGCCCTGTTCGGGAGATCGCGGGGGGTCCCAGCAGTCGGACCCCCATGATCAGACACTTATCCCCTATCCAGCTGGGACCCACCACAATATCCTGAACGAGCCCCTACATGCTCCATTCATTTCTATGGGAGTGCCAGAGATGCCCTAGTACAGCACTCACATATCACTAAATTTCCACCTCTATGTTCATACTGAGGAAATTCTGCAAGAAGAATTCAGACGCCGAATTCTATTCCGTCTGATGATTGAACATTCTTCTGGCAGAATCTGCCGGTAACAGCCATGGAACTTTATTTTTCCGGACTAAATAAGTTTGATGCAAAATTGTCATGGAATTTATGAAATTGTGATTGTGATGTCACAGTCATGCCCCCTTGTGATGTCATACCACGCCTCCTCCATTCATGTCTATGACTTATTCTGCTAGGTAAATGCGGCACAGCCTTAGGCTATGTTCACACAGCAGAATTTCCAGGCAAAATCTGGCAGAAAAAATCTACGGAATCCTGCTGCACTTGGCAGAAAAATTCTGATTCCGCCCTTTTTTTTTTATTTTTAGAAAGAACTGAAATGTCAAGTCTTTCTGCGGAATCTATTTAGAAATGTATTTTCACCTATGGAAACGGCACATTTACATGTTCTGCTGGAGCTCGCTATTTGTGGAACATGTGTGAACTTGGCTTTAGACTCTCTAGTGTTAGGTTTGGCTAAAATATCTAAAGCTAAATTTGGGTTCTTTTTGGCGCATGTCCCATTTTAAGCCACACCATCCATATCATGTAGCCACGCTCCCTCTTTGATCAGCCACGCACCTTGTTGAGTGAGCCGCAATGAATGTCTAAAACCGAGAAGTTCATGACGAATCGAATCACTGTAACTTCGCCCATCTCTAAACACGGGTATAACATTCAAAATAAGAGAATGTCTGTATATGGCCAACCATTATATACATACAGTCATGGCCGTAAATGTTGGCGCTGCTAACATTTTTCAAGAAAATGAAGTATTTCTCACATAAAAGGATTGCAGTAACACATGTTTTGCCATACACATGTTTATTCCCTTTGTGTTTATTGGAACTAAACCAAAAAAGGGAGGAAAAAAAGCTAATTGACAAACTCCAAAAATGGCACGTTTTCAAAATTGTGGAAAAATAAGATTGTTTCAAGCATGTGATGCTCCTTTAAACTCACCTGGGGCAAATAACAGGTGTGGCCAACATAAAAATCCCACCTGAAAGCAGACAAAAAGGAGAGAAGTTCACTTAGTCTTTGCATTGTGTGTCTGTGTGTGCCACACTAAGCATGGACAACAGAAAGAGGAGAAGAGAACTGTCTGAGGACTTGAGAACCAAAATTGTGGAAAATATCAACAATCTCAAGGTTACAAGTCCATTTCCAGAGATCTAGATTTGCCTTTGTCCACAGTGCGCAACATTATCAAGAAGTTTGCAAACCATGGCACTGTAGCTAATCTCCCTGGGCGTGGACGGAAGAGAAAAATTGATCAAAGGTGTCAGCGCAGGAGAGTCCAGATGGTGGATAAGCAGCCCCAAACAAGTTCCAAAGATATTCAGGCTTTTCTGCAGGCTCAGGGAGCATCAGTGTCAGTGAGAACTATCCTTCGACATTTAAATGACATGAAACACTATGGCAGGAGATCCAGGAGGACCCCACTGCTGACACAGAGACAAAAAAGCTACATTTTGCCAAAATAACCTTGAGTAAGCCAAAATCCTTCTGGGAAAACGTCTTGTGGACAGATGAGGCCAATAAAGAGCTTTTTGGTAAAGCATATCATTTTGTTTACCGAAAATGGAATGAGGCCTACAAAGAAAAGAACACAGTACTTACAGTGGAATATGGTGGAGGTTCAATCGAATGTGTGCAAGGCGTCATGAATAGAGATGTCGCGAATTGTTCGCCCGCGAACAGTTCCTGGCTTAACAACTTAGCATGTACGCGTTCGCATCGCCGGGCGAACATATGTGAAGTTCGATTCGCCCCCTATACTTTAACATTGCAGTAAACTTTGACCCTGTGAGTCAGAGTCAGGAGACACATTACAGCCAATCAGCAGCAGTCCCTCCCTTCCTGAACCTCCTACCTCTTGCATGGAGGCCATTTTACCCTCATTCGGCATGCTGCAGGCTTAGGAAGTGGAGGGACAGAGAAGCTGCTCCTGCTGTATAGGGAAAGCGATAGCTAGGTGGTGTATTCAGGGTCCAGTTTACTCCTAAAGCACTAGTGTAACATCTGCTTCAAGGACAGCACCCAAAAAAGCCCTTTTTAGGGCTCAAATATCAGTCTGTGTGTCTTGCAACAGCTGGAGGCAGCCTGGTTGGGAGGGAACCGCTGGTTAAAAGGAGTAATCCAGTGTAAAACTTAAGTTCTTTCAAGCAACTAACTACAGTATTAAAAGGGCTATAAGTTCAGTCCGTGTGTCTTGCAACAGCTGGAGGCACCCTGGTTGGGAGGGCACCGCTGGTTAAAAGGGGTACTCCAGTGTGCAACTTAAGTTCCTTCAAGCAACTAACTACAGTATTAAAAGGGCTATAAATTCAGTCCGTGTGTCTTGCAACTGCTGGAGGCACCCTGGTTGGGGACCTCTGCTTAAAAGGGGAACTCTGCTGGCAACCTTTTTTGCTCATTGTCACACTAGTGCAAATCACATTTGGTGTGACAGTTGTTCAAATAAATAAAAAAAATACATTTTTTGGCTGTGAAATAAAACCAGTGCTGCCTAAAGGGGGGCTCTAACTATGTGCTGCCTAATATGGGGGAATCTATGTGCTGCCTAAAGAGGGGCTCTATGTGTTGCCTAAAGGGGGGCTCTAACTATGTGCTGCCTAACATGGGGGAATCTATGTGCTGCCTAAAGGGAGATCTAAATATGTGCTGCCTAAAGGGGGCTCTATGTGCTGCCTAAAGGGGGGCTCTAACTATGTGCTGCCTAATATGGGGGAATCTATGTGCTGCCTAAAGGGGGGCTCTAACTATGTGCTGCCTAATATGGGGGAATCTATGTGCTGCCTAAAGGGGGGATCTAACTATGTGATGCCTAAAGGGGGGCTCTATGTGCTGCTTAAAGGGGGCTAAAGCACGTTATTCCAAAGAATTTAGGAATAATAGATGATTTATGCCGTTTATGGATTAAAACCAGACTCTGCATAAACTATGTAGTTTTCCATGGGAGTTTTGCCATGGATCCCCCACCAGCACGCCACAGTCCAGGTGTTAGTCCCCTTGAAACAACTTTTAAATCACTATTGTGGCCAGAAAGAGTCCCTGTGGGTTTTAAAATTCGCCTGCCCATTGAAGTCAATGGCGGTTCGCGACCATTTGTGGAAGTTCGCGTTGGCCGTTCGCGAACCGAAAATTTTATGTTTGCGATATCACTAGTCATGAAATCTGAGGATTACCAATGGATTTTGGGTTGCACTGTACAGCCCAGTGTCAGAAAGCTCTTGGGTCTTCCAGCAGGACAATGACCTCAAACATATGTCAAAAAGCCCCCAGAAATGGATGGCAACAAAGCGCTGGAGAGTTGTGAAGTGGCAGCAATGAGTCCAGATCTAAATCCCATTGAACACCTGTGGAGAGATCTTAAAATTGCTGTTGGGAAAAGGCGCCTTCCAATAAAAGAGACCTGGAGCAGTTTGCAAAGGAAGAGTGGTCCAACATTCCGGCTGAGAGGTGTAAGAAGCTTATTGATGGTTATTGGAAGCCACTGATTACATTTATTTTTCCAAAAGGTATGCAACCAAATATTAAGTTAGGGGTGCCAATAATTTTGTCCAGACCATTTTTGGAGTTTGGTGACATTATGTCCAATTTGCTTTTTTTCCTCCCTTTTTTGGTTTAGTTCCAATACACACAAAGGGAATAGACATGTGTATAGCAAAACATGAGTTACTGCAATCATTTCTGTGAGAAATACTTCATTTTCTTGAAAAATTCCAGGGATGACAACATTTACGGCCATGACTGTATATATATATATATATATATATATATATATGTTTTATTTAATATATATTTTTTCCATTTATTTATTTTATGGCAGATATCTTGAGAGAACTGTCGTTGTAACATTTGTTTTGCGGTATTAAAGTGCCTTTTTTGTGTCTCTCCAAAACCTCTTCCTGATCATTAATCACCAAAAAATGTTGCACAAGTGTGGGCTTTACATAGTTAGCACTTTGTCATAACATGCTGGCAGAGAAAACATATAAGGCTTTTTCTTTTCGCTGTGATTGTAGGAAGTCGTAAACAGTGAGTCACTTTCTGGATGAGGCACTCAGGTACAGTATATAAAGGGCCTGCGTCTCACTCAGGAACTCACACATCAGGAGAAAGTCTTAAGACATATAGACCTAAGGCGATCAAGAATGAAGAACCTGCTGCTCGTCCTGCTACTTTCTGTAGCTTACAGCTCAGCTTTCCCTGCAGAAGCTCCGGAGGAGAATGACCTCAAATATGCTGAAGTAAGTATATTACATATTCGTAATTATATTATAGCTTCTTATTGTCTTTTATATGGCTTTAATGGGAATGTATGTCATTGCTGTTATGTTATTACTACTAGTATGAAGAATATTCAAAATCACAAGTAAATATACAGGTATAGCAGAGTTGAGATTGAGGTTCATCGTAATTGATCACAATGAATTACTTGTTGATTTACTGGGTCTAAAAGAGGAACTATGAGCTTTAAATTGGGTTGTCCACCATATTAGGGAATTTTGAGTTAAAAGAAGTAGGTCGCCATCCAAGGCTCTCATTATCTGAATAGAAGAGCGGCTACAAAGAGTTTCCTAGTATGTTCCTGACTTCAATGAAAACAGTGTAATGCTTTATTTAGCCTTTAGGGGTGCTGTAGAAAAAAATAAACACTTGTTTATCACAGCTGCTTACTGGGGATCCTACCATTGAGACCTTCTAAGCATTTTATTGGGACAACCCTCTAATAAAAAATAAATAAAAGGATTTTACTATCCCGATTTTTTTCTGACTACCCTCTTTGTGGTGAATGAGAGGCTGCTGAGTATGTCCGTATACACAGAACCCTGTCAATTACGCATATGTGGAGTGCGGGTAGACAGGAAGGGTACCCCCTTCGTGGAAACAGTGGACTAATTTTCATCAAAATATTTCATCCCTCTTAGACATTGGATAGTTGACAAATCCACTTTAAAAATCAATGGATAACCAAAGGCAACCATTGTTGCAATGTTTGTTTTCTCTACAGCGCCGCTGCAGGTCAAATGGAGAATGGCAGGGCACTCATTAAAATAATGTTTTTTTTCTCTCTTCAATCAGTGACTATCCAAAATATTGTATATCATAGGGTACAACCCCTCTAAGATAGTGTCTACTATAATATTTTAAAAGCAAAATCCCAAGGCCTCATCCAATATTTCTTGGGAAACAAGTAGTTTAGTGATGCAGCCTCTTTAGGGTCTCAGATATGGTAGTGTGCACTAAGGTAGATTAATGGATCATTGGGTGCAGTATGTGGCCTCATATTTATTCAATTACATCCCATTATCTCTATTTTAGGAATATCTGAAGAAATATTATAATCTTAAATCAAATGGAATCCGACTGTCAAGAAAGAAAGGCGAAAACCCATTTATTCTAAAAATCAAGGAAATGCAGCAATCTCTTGGTCTACAAGTGACCGGACATCTGGACGCAGAAACCATTGAAGTGATGCACCAACCTAGATGTGGCTTTGTAGATGCAGGAGAATACAGCACATTCCCCGGTAACAGGGGATGGAGCAAGAGAGACCTGACTTACAGGTAAAATTAGAGGACTTTGTGGCTTTCTTCTGGTCATGTTCACAGTCAAGCATCTAATGTAATGTTCTTATTCCTCTTTTTCCAGAATAGTAAATTACACACCCGATATGCCCAGGTCGGAAGTAGACTATGCCATTCAGAGGGCATTCAAGGTTTGGAGTGATGTTACACCCTTGACTTTCACACGGATCTATGATGGGGTTTCTGACATCGAGATCTCTTTTGCTGCCCAAGGTAAGGTGCCAAACTTGTTGCATATATTAGTGAGGGTTCCTTAAACATGGAATTGTATAGTAAAATGTTCTTATTCTCGTTCACAGTCCATAATGACTATTACCCATTTGATGGCCCACATGGGACACTTGCTCATGCTTTTGCCCCTTCCGGTGGAATTGGTGGAGATGCCCATTTTGATGAAGATGAAGCCTGGACAAGTGGCTCTAATGGTAGGTCCCATTTTTCTTCTCATATAAGGAAGTTTTCTACATAAACTAAAATGTAAAGGCTGTCATCTTTGCTTTCAACTAATCTGACTTTGAGATGAACAAGCAATTTGAGGCCGGTTACTAGTCATACACTGCCTAACAACCACAGAGGACTGTTCTCAGGTGTCATATCCCTAGACACCAGTCTGCCTCAAACTAAAACTTAGTACAGACTTTGTATGGACTTTCCATGATTTACAATGAGATTTTTGGACTAAGAATTGGAAACAAATGTCTTCACTTATTGTCCTTATTTCCCAGCATCTTCTCATGCATGAAATCTCTTTATTTGCAGGTTATAACTTATTTCTCGTGGCTGCCCATGAGTTTGGCCATTCCCTTGGTCTCTACCACTCCAGTGATCCCAGTGCTCTGATGTATCCCACCTACCATTTTGTTGAGCCTAGTGAATTCCGCCTTCCTGAAGATGACATCAGTGGAATACAATCACTCTACGGTAGGAAAAGTAGAGGACAACCATCACTAGTCTGCTGTTCTGCACTTATGTTAGAAGATGTTAGGTACCTTCTGTTGCCCCTATACTATATTCTCATACATTGCTTAAAAAAGTATACCCTACAGTGCATAATACCAATCATACAGTATGGAATCCAAATAGCAGTGCCATGCAATGTCTAAGTTACGTGGATGCATAGCCTTTCAATGGAGAATGAAAGGAACCCTTGTGGTCTATGTCAGGTATAGGGGCAATATTTGATGTACGTGCTAGGAGATTACCCAGGACCTACACGAACATTGTCACTAAACATGATATGAACACAACATAAATTGGCCTCAAGTACAAGGCCATTTGTGGAAGCCTATCTTATATATCCCTAGGAGTGGTCTTGCCAACTTTTATGGGGGAAATTTGAGATTTGGGTCTGGATCTAAAAAAATTAACATTTTGTTAATATAAGTGAAGAGAATAGAGAGTCAAACCAGTTCCTCACAATACTAGAGCATCCTTAGGTGGACAGCAAAATAAGCCTTATTGATTAAATATCCCCTATGTACAATAATAGATACAAAGTGTACTATTAAATACTATATCAGCATGTTCCATATAGATGCAGAGTATGGGCTTAAAGTCTGTTTTGGCACAAGGAACCCCAGTCTAACAATGATCATGTCTGAGCTAGAATTTAGGGATTTACCAACCTCTATAAAGGTTCAGAGTGATGAAGACCATGGAAAAAACACTTAGGAACTATTCAATTATTGAGTTATATAAGTCATAATTTATACCATTATATTGATACAGGAGCAAGAACCGCCCCCGAAGAGCCAACTGTCCCAGCAAAGCCAAGTGAACCAAGCACCCCGTCCTCCTGTCTGCCAAACACCACATTTGATGCTGTGACAACTCTTCGTGGAGAAATCTTATTCTTTAAAGAAAAGTAAGTGATCTATTTATCAAAATAGTTTATTAAACCCCCTTAAATCCCAAACAGTATACAAAGAGAACTATCCCACAGTACAAGCAATTCTTTAATGCATATTTCTCCTTCGCAGTGCTTTCTGGCGCCAAATTTCCCAGAATTCAGAGGTTGAGCATCATTTAATCAAGGCTTTCTGGCCATCTCTACCAAACCACATCCAAGCTGCATATGAGTACCAGGACAGGGACCAAGTTCTTGTCTTCAAAGGTATTACGCATTTAATATTTCTTTTTATAATTCTTTCATTATTTGTGACAGATATGTATGAAATTGATAGATACAGGGTCTGGATAGCATTGGTAGGAAACAATTGAATAAATTAATAGATGACAATAACTGGAAAAATGGATAGATTTGAAATAGATAGCTGGTTAGATAGATAGATAACAAGATAGATATATAGATAGATAGATATGAGATAGATAGATATGAGAGAGAGAGAGATAGATAGATATGAGATAGATATGAGATAGATAGATAAATATGATATAGATATATAGATAGAAAGATATGAGATAGATATGATATAGATAGATTATAGATAGATAATTAGATATGAGCAATAGATATATATGAGATAGATAGATATGAGATAGATATGATATGATATAGATAGATGATAGACAGATAGATACTTCAATATGCATAATAGTCAGAATAATAATCGTCATATTATTCACTAGTAATAAAACACAATTTATACATTTTCCTAGGTGCCAAATACTGGGTCATTAGTGGTTATGAAGTCACAAAAGATTCTCCTAAGAGTATATACGATTTGGGCTTCCCACGGACAGTCAGAAGAGTTGATGCTGCCGTCTATGATGAGATTTCTGCAAAAACATATTTCTTTGTAAATGACCAATATTGGAGGTAACATTCAAAACCAACCAAAACATTACACACATTAGAATAAGTAACACATTGTCTCTATATAGTTTTCAAAATGTTTTTACATGATGTTAACTGTAACCCCAATTGTTTCTGAAGTTACGATGAGAAAAAACAGAGTATGGACAGCGGGTTCCCTAAAAAAATTGTAGACAACTTTCCTGGTCTGACCAAGATCCGTGCGGCTTTCCAGAAAAATGGTAAGACAAAAAATACATATTTTTTACATTTTATCTTTCTTGAAATGAATATCATATTAATATATATATATATATATATATATAGAAATAATGGGTCAAGGGGAGCACCGTGCACCAGGATTCCAGATCCGCCCGGGTGCCAAGCTTCAGGAACCGACCAATTCCCAAGTAATATGTAGAATCAAGTAGAAGCGGCACACCAGTTTACCCGTGAAAGCGTGGGTTTATTCACACATCTGTGCAAAAAAGCTACGTTTCGGCTCGACAATAGAGCCTTTCATATGCTTGAGAAAGGCTCTATTGTCGAGCCGAAACGTAGCTTTTTTGCACAGATGTGTGAATAAACCCACGCTTTCACGGGTAAACTGGTGTGCCGCTTCTACTTGATTCTATATATATATATATATATATATATATATATATATAAAGATACAACTACTACTACTAATAATAATAATTATTATTATTATTAATAATAATAATGTTATGAATATCACCAGTAGTTAGATTACCAATAAGGTTACATATTTTCTAATAATAATAATATATAAGTATTTAACTAATAATAGGCACTTATGTTTTTAAATTAAAGGGCGGGGGGGTGCTCTTATATTAAGCTCTGGGGATGTCATAAAGAGGATAGGACAATGTTACCTAGAGCCGATTTATTATTACTATCATATTTTCCTATAGTTAGAAAACACGTGAAAAAAAAATTCCAGGTGAGTTTGTGAAGAGCTGCAATGTAAAGCATAGGGAACAATGACACAAGATAGCTCATCATTTCATAAGATAGAAGATACATTTTAAAGCCCCTAAAGGTGTTGAGATAAAAAGAAAAGGTGGAATGAGTGTAAATAAATGTAAATGTGTATATTAAATATGTGATATTAATATATAATTCATATTTTATTATGTTTAGAATTTCTGTACTTGTTTGATGGACAACGCCAATTTGAATTCAGTTCTGCTAAGAAGAGAGTCACCCGCATACTGAAGAATGACAGCTGGATAAAATGTAGCAGTAGCAAGGCCAAAAGCCTTAAAAAACTTTTTAAAATTTAAATTATTATTCCCATTGAATTTGTTTTTCTTATTTAAATTTATTTTTTTACCTGTATTAAGTGATGATATTTTATACAGTATTTGTGCTCATAGAAAAGTTGGTATTTTAATATTTATTTCTGTTGTTCATGATCTGTGAAAGACATTAAAAAGATTTTTTGAATGTAACTTTACACATTTCTATGGATGTTCTTTTACTGCGATACTTTGCAAGGGTTGTGTCTTGCTTGGCCTCCATTGCAGATAAAGCATTGAGTGTGGTTTCTGTTCTCTCCAGCTCACATAAATTCTAGTGTTATGATTGGCACATGGGAGGTTGGAGCCTTTCATATCATTTTTCATTAGCTTGAAGTTTTAGGTGATGAATGGCCGGAGCTTCTAAGACTTTTACAATTGCAGTACAAGCCAAACCTCTTTAAACAACACACACAATCACCATCATTGCTCCTGCATCGTTGCCAGTATTACAGAGCTCCAGTCCCTACTGTGCAGTGCTTTCGTGTTCAGGTACATGACATCACAGGCCCATCAGCCAATCAGTGGCTGAGGCACGACAACCATGCGCCCATTGATTGGCTAAGCGTGCCTGTGGCATCATGACCTCAAACTCAGAAGTGTCGCACAGCAGGGACCGGAGCTTTATAATAATGACGGCAGCGTGGTTGTGTGTGTGTTTTTTCAAACTACCTACTACCTCAAATACATAACATCCATGCTACCCGGATAACCCCTTTAAGAAAATGGTTGTTCCCTGATGACTGTTCAGAAATCCTATGCAGCCAAGAAATGGTGGAGACATACATGTGACTTTTTCATGTTTTCGGCACCTGCATGTTAAGGATTACACCGACCTTAATATGGCCCTGAAAATACTGTAACTTGCCTGAGAGGTCCTTCAATTCCACAACAACTGGCTCAACAAAGCATCTGAAGACCTTTCAGGGCTCAGCTGCATTTATTGGAAAACACAGGTTCCATTATATCTATAAGTAAAGGCACTTTTACTTATTGGCCGAAAAAGCATTCATAGGAAAGCTCATTCCTGACAATTGGTCATGTAAAAAATGCCAGTGATGAGCCAAAAAATGAGAAAACCCTTGTTCATCAGCTGATCTGAGCTTTTATGTAGGTATACAAAGTGCTGTTGCGGTGTCCCAGTACCGCATTCTATACGGTACTTAGTCATGTATGAGTCCCCATAGCCAGAGTCCCTAGGACGTAGGGATCCCTGTCAGCCAGTCTACCCCTAGTCACCTTTATTCTAGTTTATAATCAGTAATCTATTCATAGGTTAATGTAAATAGAATGATATGTGTAGATAAACGGTTAGTTACTTGTTTCCAGTAGCGTTGCAGGACCTGCGGGTCATGTGACGAGGTGAACTCTATGGTATTAGGCTTAAGGACCTTTGGAGGCCCTGTGACGTAAGCAATCCCATTACACCATGTAATGGTGAATGGCAGATGTTCGGACCAATCAGATTCGCCCCGCCCCCTGCCCATATAAGGGAGCGGCGGCCATCTTCTCTCTCTCTCTTGTTCCTGGGCAAGCAAGCAAGACCTGCGCAGCAATTATCGCAGTGAGTTAGGCCTGAGCCTTGCGGCGACGGCTGAACAATCTAATTATAGAGTGTATCACTTTCCAAACACTCTGCAGCACCACCGGACCAAATAACTCCCCTAAATCCGGACGGATCTGCAAATCTCTTCCTAAATTCAGAGACTGTATGTCTAGCTCAAGGTCCGCAACTACTGCCAGTCACTAAGCCACCTAAAGACTGTTTGTATGAGACTGTGACTGTACCGTGAATATTGCAAGCACTTCATTAAAAGTTATCCAAGTTCAAGTTCAAATCTCCAGTTATTTTATGCACCTATCGTTACTGGGAAGGGCGGCGATAGGCCGGAACATTGATTCAGCATACCAGCCCTCAGCCTGGCGTCACCAACTCTAGGGTTAACATTAACCCCTTCTATACCTATACCATACCACCACTACCATACACCCCCCAAGGGCTACCACACTGTTATCACCCTATATAAATGGAGGATGTGTGGCCGGCAATGATGAAATTAAAAGGCCACACTGATTTATCAGGACCTGCTCGGCCTGTCTGAAAGGACCCTTTGGGCTCTGTTCACAGTTCTGCTGGACTTGTTCTGTTGGGCTTCCTTTGCTTTTTGGTGGCAAAAGTAGTGGAAGCTTTGCCCCCTATATACGCTCATTTATTTAAAAAAAAAAAAATCCAGATAGAAATGTTGGATTGCTGCAAAACTTAGCAAGGAGATATGTCTTAGGTATATATGGAAATGGTTACAGGTGTGGTCTGATTAGTGATCAGCGGCAGGGGCCAGATTCGAATTTGCGATATTTCGTGAATATATTGACGATTATTCGTCCTATGTTCGCGAAATTTGCATATTCGCTATGTCCATTCACTTTTTTTTCCATGGCAATATTCGCTGGGAAAATTTGCATAAAATCTGCATAAAAATTTGCATGTGAAAAACCAACAAAAAAACGAATATTCGTCTTTACGAATATATAGCACTATATTCTAAATATTCGCAAAATCACAAAGTGCTGATATTCGTGATAAAAATTCGCATTACGAATATTTGAGCTCAACACTACTCCCCACAAGAAGGTATAAAAGTGCTTCCCCCTAGACATGCCTTGACAACACATGAAAACACTCAAAAACAATTTTCCCGTTGACAGACACCAGAATGGTTGTTTTGACAAATTGCCTGCCATCTTAGCTGTTCTGACCAAGCTGTTAGGAGTTATTGGGAGCAGTGGGTACATGAGGGAACACACATGGTGGACAGACTCTGGACGGCCCAGACCACCAGTATAGAGGATCGTTTGATCCACCAACAAACACAAGCAGCTCCCTTGTCCTTCATCTGAAGCACAGGTGGAACCTTCACTACACACCCCGGTCTCTGCCTGGTCCAGGTGCTCAGCAGAAGTAAATTTGGTGCCATGGCATCCATAATGTGTCCCTGCCTTTGACTGAAAACCACTGTCACCTTTAATTCTAGTGGTGTCATAAATGAGATGCCTGAAGTGCTGCAGTATTACAGTAGAACAGTATTGTCTTACAGCGATGAAGTTCTGCTTAGGATCCAACAACAGTTGGCTCAGTACGAAGGCCTCATGGTGAGCGCTTTAATCCTACCTTTGTTGTGGAACGATATACTGCCCCAACTATTGGTGTGATGATCTGGGGAGCCATCGCATATGACAGTCGGTAACCCCTAGTGATACAAGGGACACATGTATTACCTCTCATGGCTTCTAAATGGCCTGTTTCTTTAGTGGTCTTCACCAGACTGATTCACTCCTTTGGCCTGGCCTGTCACCAAATTTATTGAGCATTTATGGGACCAGCTGGGACGCCAACTTTGGTACTTTACAATGGTGCAAGATCTATAGGCCCGGCTGCAGCATCTGTTGACAAATGTGCAGCAGGATGTCACACAGAACCCGTATGTCGCTCTGCCCAACCATATCTCATCTTGTATCCAGGCTAGAGATGGCTCAACATGGTACTCAAGCCTCCTTTCAATTTTACAGTTTTCCCCAATTAACTTAAGCTTTCATTCTAATATTTTAATCACTTCCACATATCATCATTACATTCACACATGTAAAGTATTATTTACTGTGTTATATTTTTGTTATATGTAAAAAAAAAAAAAAAGTTGGTACCCAGCACTCATCAGTCATGCAAAGTGAAGATTTATTAGGCCATAGTGTCAGCTGAGGAAGGCTCTTATGATGAAACGCGTCCTTCTACCACACTATGGCCTAATAAATCTTCACTTTGCATGACTGATGAGTGCTGGGTACCATCTTTTTCTACTTGTGATTTTTCCCTACCTCGTGCACCACCACAGAATCCACGGAAGTGCCGACACACCCCTATATTAAACCATATTTTTGTTCTATAACATACAGTAGGTGCAGAGGGGACAAACTGACTAAAGACTCTAACACAATAATGAGGCCTAACCACAACAAGGGCCCATGAAGTGTAACAAAAAATAACCCCAAGGGCAAATCATCTGCTGAAGGGTTTAAAACTTTTCGGGTTTATTTCACTAAAATGCTATTAGTTCTTATGACCTGGTAATATGACCTGTGTGGGCAATAGAAACTGCACATGTTACAGTACAATATATAGTGACCCCACACTGATGGATGGGCCTTCAAAATAATTAAAGGAGTACTCCGCTCTTAAAGGGTACCTCTCATCAAATAAACTTTTGATATATTTTAGATTAATGAATGTTGAATAACTTTCCAATAGCATGTTAATGAAAAATATGCTTCTTTCTATTGTATTTTTCCCGATCAGTCCTGGCAGCAAGCATTTCTGACTCATGCTGGAGTCCTAAACACTCAGAGCTGCCAGCCTGCTTTGTTCACAGCCAAACAGGCTGTGAACAAAGCAGGCTGGCAGCTCTGAGTGTTCTCCTTTGTGAACAAAGCAGACTGGCAGCTCGTAGTGTTTGGGACTCCAGCATGAGTCTGAAATGCTTGCTGCCAGGACTGGTAGGGAGACCCCTAGTGGTCATTTCTTCAAAGTGGAAAATTAAATAGAAAGAAGCATATTTTTTAATAACATGCAACTGTAAAGTTATTCTGCATACATTAATCTATAATATATCAAACGTTTTTTTTTATGAGAGGTACCCTTTAACATCTTATCCCCTATCCAAAGGATAGGCAACAAGATGTTAGATCGCAGGGGTCTCTGGGCCGGCAGCGGCAGCATCCAGAACATGGAAGCTTGCAGCTTCTGCGTTCGTGAAGTCATGCCATGCCCCCTCCATTCATGTCTATGGGAGGGGGGCATGACAACTAGTACACCGATTAACTGGGGTGCCGCAGCGGAGATCGCCCAGCGGCGAGACCCCCCATGATCTAACATCTTATCCCCTATCCTTTGGATAGGGGGGATAAGATGTTTGCAGCTGAGTACCCATTTAAGTCTATTTTTGACTAAATTCAACAGAACAAGTTGGTAGCAGCTGTTGCTAGGTATTTGCTACTTTTTGGTTCGTAGAATACCTGTATGTGTCATTCTCCACGCAGTGTTTTGGCCGTAAATGAAAACTCCGTGGCATGGCAACCCACCATTATGAGCAAATACTATGCTACTCCTATGACTGGTCTGCAAAATGGTGGAACTCACTGTAAGAGTTGTTGGGACTAGTAACATTCCATTTTTTTTTTACATAAAGTATTTCTTTAAAACCACCATAGATTATCTCACTTTGACACCTAGAGAACATTTTGGGAGGGTAAACTGGTTAATATCAAATTGATCATCCATGAAATCTGACAGTGTTCTGTGAATCAAGTTCCGGAGATTAAGAGAGTACTTTGGGGCTATTGTTAGGTTGTATTAGTAAACAGAGTTCAAGTGAGCAAGTGATATAACCCATGGGTCGTTGTCTACGTAAATGTTCTAGCCAAGCATTTTCCATCTTCTCAGAAAGAGATTAGACAATCAAAGCATTATATCCTATAATCCATGAAGAAACATTGATAAGGTAAATCAAATAACACATTGAGCTGGTACCGAATCATAATATTTCTCGTAACAGACAGGCCACAACTCGATACTTTGCGCTGAATGTCTTTCTGGTGCACCAAGGTCATCGTCTCCAGATGAGTCAGATATGTTCCAAGACATAAGACTATTTGGGTTCTTAAGCGTGTTCAGACACCAAGGCTGCCGGAAGTGGAGATGCTGCTACATTCCTCAGCCCCTATGTAGACTAGTAAGGTGAAATGGGTTCAGCTTAAAATGAAAAGTCAGGGCAGTAACATAGCTCTACCACTGCTTTAGGACTATGGCTCAAGAGCAAATATTCAATTTGTTGAAGACCTCTTGTATGGTGTAAAACTTTCCATTTATGGTATACAGTAAAGGGGTTGTCCAATGAAAAATATTTTATCCCCTATCCACAGTCATTTTCTAACTTTATTTTGCAGACCATTATGATTCCAGAAAAAAAAATATTTTATTTTATTTAGTTTTATTTTTTTTCACCTTTGACGCGATGACATTTTTTTTTTTTTAAGGAGTACTGAAGTGGAAAATAACTTATCCCCTATCTGAAGGAGTAAGACCCACTACAATCTGTCCCTTAGTGCAGGTACTACTGCTCCCAACAAGGAACAGAGTGTGTGCTGGGGGTAGTGGTAGTACCGCAAATAAGGACGAACATATACCGTATTTTTCGCCGTATAAGACGCACTTTTTCTTCCCCAAAACTGGGGGGAAAAAGTCGGTGCGTCTTATACGGCGAATACACCCCTATCGCGGCGGTCCCTGCGGCCACCAACGGCCGGGACCCGCGGCTAATACAGGACATCACCGATTGCGGTGATAAAGTGAACCTTTATACCCCACAGGTGTTTCATGACTTTTGCATATGTAAAAATATATATATATTTTTTTACCTAAAATGCTTGTTTTACCAAAAATTTTACATTTCTAAAAAAGATAAAAGCAGAAAATAGCCCCCAAAATTTGTAACACAATTTCTCCCGAGTACGGCGATACCCCATATGTGACCCTAAACTGTTGCCTTGAAATACGACAGGGCTCCAAAGTGAGAGCGCCATGCGCATTTGAGGCCTAAATTAGGGACTTGCATAGGGGTATTCTACGTCAGTGATTCCCAAACAGGGTGCCTCCAGCTGTTGTAAAACTCCCAGCATGGCTGGACAGTCAGTGGCTGTCTGGTAATACTGGGAGTAGTTGTTTTGCAACAGCTGGAGGCTCCGTTTTGGAAACAGTGGCGTACCAGTGGCGTTTTTCATTTTTATTGGGGAGGGGAGGGGGGCTGTGAAGGGGTATATGTATATGTATGTGTTTATATATGTGTGTATGTGTCTATATGTGTTTTTAGGGTACAGTGACACGGGCGGGGGTTCACAGTAGTTTCTTGCTGGCAGTTTGAGCTGTGGCAGAAAATTTGCCGCAGCTCAAACTTGCAGCCGGATACTTACTGTAAACTTGCAGCCGGATACTTACACCTCCGCCCATGTGAGTGTACCCTGTACGTTCACATTGGGGGGGGGGGGGGGACATCCAGCTGTTGCAAAACTACAACTCCCAGCATGCGCTGACAGACTGTACATGCTGAGAGTTTTAGTTTTGCAACAGCTGTAGGCACACTGGTTATGTATCACTGAGTTTGTGACCTAAGTCAGTGTTTCACAACCAGTGTGCCTCCAGCTGTTGCAAAACTACAACTCCCAGCATGTACGGTGCATGGTGTACGGTGACTGCTGAGAGTTGTAGTTTGCAACAGCTGGAGGCACACCAGTCGTAAAACACTGAGTTAGGTAAAAAAAAACTCTGAGTTTCACAACAATTGTGCCTTCAGCTGTTGCAAAACTACAACTCTCAGCAGTCACCGACAGCCAATGGGCATGCTGGGAGTTGTAGTTATGCAACCAGCAGATGCACCACTACAACTTCCAGCATGCACTTTAGCTGTTTGTGCAAGCTGGGAGTTGTAGTTAGGGATGCACCAATATATCGGCGGCCGATACATATCAGCCAAAAATAGCTATTTCAGCAAAATGCCGAAACAACTAAAAATGTGCCGATAATGACCCACCTCCCCTGCCCGCCCACAGCACAAGTTACAAACACTGCCAGTGCCAGAGGCGTAGCATGGGGGGTGCAGGGGGGGCCGCCGCAACATCTGGGGGGTTGCACTCTCCGGGATAGGAATACTTCTTTTTATGTGCCCGGGCCTGCTCCCGTGTATGGCTGCAGGCGGGGGCTGACCAGAGCATATAAAAACTAATACTGTATACTAAAAACCAGGGGGCCTCCAGCTGTTGTGAAACTACAACTCTCAGCATGTCCGGACCGGCAAAGTCTGTCCGGGCATGCTGGGAGTTGTAGTTTCACAACAGCTGGAGGCCCCCTGGTTTATAGTATACAGTATTAGGTTTTATATGCTCTGGCCGGCCCCCGCCTGCAGCCACACACGGGAGCTGGCCCGGGCACATAAAAAGAAGTATTCCTAATCCTATCCCGGACATCCCTGTGTCCCGAAAAATCTTTTCGGGACATAAGGATGTCCGGCGGTCACTCACCATTCCCCGGCGTCCTCCTGCGATCCTTCTTCAGTCCTTCGCTTCTCCGCCTCTATGGTCGTACGCACGGGACGTCACTGACGTCCCGTGCGTACAACCATAGAGACGCAGGAGAACGCACGCCGGCCGGGGCCTGGTAAGTGACCGTGTCATCTTCTTCAGTGTTCCGGTCACAGCTCCTCCGGTCCCGGCACCTACTGCTATGGTCCATAGGCCATAGCAGTAGATGTGACCCCGGGCCGGAGGAGCTGTGACCGGAACACTGTGGGGGCAGCAGTACAGACATACAGCCTGCAGCCATACACTGTATATGGCTGGAAGCTGTATGTCTGTGGGGTGGGGGGAAGCTGCCTACTATTGTGGGGGAACTGCTGACCTAATGTGGGGGGGAGCTGCCTACAAATGTGGGGGGAGCTGCCTAATATTGGGGGGGAGCTGCCTAATATTGTTGGGGGGAGCTGCCTGATATTGTTGGGGGGAGCTGCCTAATATTGGGGGGGGAGAGCTGCCTACTATTGTTGGGGGGAGCTGCCTACTATTGGGGGGAAATGCTGACCTAATGTGGGGGAGCTGCCTACTATTGTGAGGAACCTGCCTACTATTGTGGGGGAAATGCTGACCTAATGTGGGGGAGCTGCCTAATATTGTTGGGGGGAGCTGCCTACTATTGTGGGGGAAATGCTGACCTAATGTGGGGGAACTGCCTACTATTGTGGGGAACCTGCCTACTATTGTGGGGGAAATGCTGACCTAATTTGGGAACCTGCCTACTATTGTGGGGGAGCTGCCTACTATTGTGGGGGAGCTGCCTACTATTGTGGGGGAGCTGCCTACTATTGTGGGGGAGCTGCCTACTATTGTGGGGGAGCTGCCTACTATTGTGGGGGAGCTGCCTACTATTGTGGGGGAACTCCCGACCTAATGTGGGGGAGCTGCCTACTAATGTGGGGGAACTCCCGACCTAATGTGGGGGAGCTGGCAATCTAATGTGGGGGAATCTAATCTAATCTAATGAGCGGAGCGCTGCATTTTACCAGAAGACGGGGAGAAGTCATTTTCGGTATCGGTATCGGTTTCGGCCGAACATTTTTTTTTATTTCGGTTTCGTTTCGGTTCTGAAATTTCCATTTCGGTGCACCTCTAGTCGTAGTTATACAACAGCTGAAGGTACACTTTTCCATGCTGGAAGTTGTGGTTGTCTGCCTCCTGCTGTTGCATAACTACAGCTCCCAGCATGCCCTTTTTGCATGCTGGGAGCTGTTGCTAAGCAACAGCAGGAGGCTGTCACTCACCTCCTACTGTTGCTCCGGTACACAGGTCAGTCCCTCGCCGCCGCCGCTCCTGGGGCCCCGATCCCAACATTGACGCCGGGGATCGGGGTCCCCAGCTCCCGGGGCCGACGAATCAGTGCCACCTCACCCCTGCTGGCTATGGCTGTTCTGGACCGTCAGAGACGGCCCCGATCAGCCAGTAATTCCGGGTCACCGGGTAACTGGAGACCCGATATCGCCACAGATCGCTGGGCTGAATTGTCCAGCGATCTGTGGCCATCGCCCACATAATGACCTCCCTGGGCGATATGCCGCGATGCCTGCTGAACAATTTCAGCAGGCATCTGGCTCCGGTCCCCAACCGGCTAGCGGTGGGGACCGGAATTCCCACGGGCGTATGGATACGCCCTCGGTCCTTAAGGACTCGGAATGCAGGGCTTATCCATACGCCCTATGTCCTGAAGAGGTTAATGGTATAGAGAACTGTGACTAGTGCATTAACTCTATGATTTTTTGCCCATTGAAACCAGTAGGCCCATTGTGGTCTATGGGGAAAAGCTGCTGAGTTGCCCATAGCAACCAATCAGATCGATTCTTTCATTTTTGAAAAAGCCTCAGAAAAATGAAGGAAGCAATCTGATTGGTTGCTATGGGCAACTCAGAAACTTTTCCAGGAAAATCTGCTGAGTTGCCCACAGCAACAAATCAGATCGCTTCTTTAATTTTGCAGAGGCATTGTGAAAAATGAAAGAAGCAATCTGATTGGTTGCTATGGGCAACTGCACAACTCTTCCTCTACACTGGTCTTGATGAATCTCCCCCATAGAAGGAGATTTATCAAAACCTGTCCAGAGGAAAAGTTTCTGAGTTTCCCATAGCAACCAATCAGATCGCTTCTTTCATTTTTGAAAAAGCCTCTGAAAAATGAAGGAAGCAATTTGATTGGTTGCTATGGGCAACTCAACAGCTTTTCCAGGAAAGTAAAGTTTAACCACAACACTGTAACACTGTCCACCCTGGGACTTGAACCAGTGACGGTCTCCCATCCCACTGTACTGCCGAGACGGTCCTGCTTATCTTACATGCAGTGAGATCCCCATAGACCACAATTAGCCTATTGGTTTTATTGGGCAAAAAATCACAGAGTTGATGCACTAGTCACAGTTCTCTATACCATTAACCCCTTAACGACGCAGGACGTATATTTACGTCCTGCGCCGGCTCCCGCGATATGAAGCGGGATCGCGCCGCGATCCCGCATCATATCGCGTCGGTCCCGGCGCTCATCAACGGCCGGGACCCGCGGCTAATACCACACATCGCCGATCGCGGCGATGTGCGGTATTAACCCTTTAGAAGCGGCGGCCAAAGCTGACCGCTGCTGTGAAAGTGAAAGTGACCCGGCTGCTCAGTCGGGCTGTTCGGGACCGCCGCGGTGAAATTGCGGCATCCCGAACAGCTGACCGGACACCGGGAGGGCCCTTACCTGCCTCCTCGGTGTCCGATCGACGAATGACTGCTCCGTGCCTGAGATCCAGGCAGGAGCAGTCATGCGCCGATAACACTGATCACAGGCGTGTTAATACACGCCTGTGATCAGGATGAGAGATCAGTGTGTGCAGTGTTATAGGTCCCTATGGGACCTATAACACTGCAAAAAAATGTAAAAAGAAAGTGTTAATAAAGGTCATTTAACCCCTTCCCTAATAAAAGTTTGAATCACCCCCCTTTTCCCATAAAAAAAAATAAAACAGTGTAAAAAAATAAATAAATAAACATATGTGGTATCGCCGCGTGTGTAAATGTCCGAACTATAAAAATATATAATTAATTAAACTGCACGGTCAATGGCGTGCGCGCAAAAAAATTCCAAAGTCCAAAAAAGCGTATTTTGGTAACTTTTTATACCATTAAAAAATGAATAAAAAGTGATCAAAAAAGTTCGATCAAAACAAAAATCATACCGATAAAAACTTCAGATCACTGCGCAAAAAATGAGTCCTCATACCGCCCTGTACGTGGAAAAATAAAAAAGTTATAGGGGTCAGAAGATGACATTTTTAAACGTACAAATTTTCCTGCATGTAGTTATGATTTTTTCCAGAAGTGCGACAAAATCAAACCTATATAAGTAGGGTATCATTTTAACCGTATGGACCTACAGAATAATGATAATGTGTAATTTTTACCGAAATATGCACTGCGTAGAAACGGAAGCCCGCTAAATTTACAAAATGGCGGGTTTTTTCGATTTTGTCGCACAATGATTTTTTTTCCGTTTCGCCGTGCATTTTTGGGTAAAATGACTAATGTCAATGCAAAGTAGAATTGGCGACGCAAAAAATAAGCCATAATATGTATTTTCAGGTGAAAAATTGAAAGTGCAAAAACGGAAAAACCCTGAGTCCTTAAGGGATTAATGAAGGGAGGGCTCAATATTCGCAAATATGTGCATATGCGCACAAATTTTCACATATGCGCAAAAAAAATAAGCGAATATTCGTAATTACGAATATATAGTGCTATATTCGCAATATTCGCGAATTCGCGAATATGCTATATTTGCGATTAAAATTCGAATTGCGAATATTCGTGAACAACACTAGTCGCTGCATATACAGTGAAGGAGTTTAAACATGCATGGGATAGGCATAAGGCTATCCTTCATATAAGATAGGGCCAGGGACCATTGATAGGATTCAGATTATTGGGCAGACTAAATGGGCCAATTGGTTCTTATCTGCCGACACATTCTATGCTTCTATACTGTATGGATATCAGAAAAATGGTTCCAAGCTCTTATTTCTTTATTAAATTCACTACTTTGGGGCAGGAAAGCACGAGAATGAAATATGTTTCTTTAACGTTAGCTGAGCACGATGGGGGTTGGGCACTTTTTTTTTTAGGTACTTTTTAGCACTAAAATTGCAGACTATTATGAGAAGGAGGGAAAACGTAGTCCTATTTTTTCTCTCTAAGGGTATGTTCACACTACGGAATTCCCGCGGAATTCCACGGGCGTAATTCCGCGAGCCGTGTGAACTTAACATTAGTGTGAATGGGTCTCCGCGAGACCCGTTCACACTGCGGAATTTCAGCGGCGGACAATTCCGCCGCTGAAATTGTTCCGGGCAAAGAAAGAACATGTTCATTCTTTGCGCGGAAGTCCGCAAGCACTGCATAGCTGTCAATGGTGACAGCTCAGTGCCGCCCGGTCCTACCGCCACCGCAGGCTGCCAGTCTGAATCTCCGCTCACTGAATTCAGCGAGCGGAGATTCCGTTCACACACTGTAGTGTGAACATACCCTAATGGGTCGTTATAAGGATATTTTTGAGATTTTGGAAGCTGGGATACTCACTACACCCATGCATATCTATATAATAAAGTATGGGAGGAACTTCAAATTTTTTTTAAATCACATGGAGTTTTGACTTTACTTGATTATGGTCGAATAAAGCACTTAAAGAATTCCTTAAAATTAAAGATTCACTCTTTTGGATGAAAAGGAGCTTATTTATGTAAATCAATTATACGCTTTAGGTCAAATAAAGTCGTTTGAAGAGATAGCCCATAAGTGTGTGGGGGGAAGACAATCAGAAACATTGTTTTTTTACAAATAAGTAACACAGATCATAAACCAATAAAAGGAGAGTTCAGGAGAGAACATTCACATCCCCTTGTTGAATTAATAAGAGGGCCCCCTGTCCCTAAACCCATGACAAAAATGTATGAAATGTTGATGCTATCAAGGGTAGATGGGAAAGGGACTTGGGGGGGGGGGGGGGGATTAGATTCAGATTCATGGGGCAGAGCCTTTGTAAACTTGAACTTTACATCATATAATAAGGCCCATGTAATGGTACAGTCTGAGATTTTGTATAGGATGTATTATACTCCATGGGGATTGAAGGGTATGGGCCTCAGACAGGATGCAAACTGTCCAAAATGTCAGATGGAGGATGCTAACTTTTTGTATCTTATATGGAATTATTCCTATATTCATACATTTTGCAATCATCGATGTTACTGAAAAAAGGTATAACATTAAGATCGAACAAGACCCTTAGAGGCTTATCCTTGGAGCAAGTTTAATTAGACTATTTCCTTATGCGAAGTTGCTGTCTGGGCATGCTGGGAGTTGTGGTTCTGCAGCGGTTGGGGGTTCACAGCTTGAAGACCACTGCTATAGCGGGTGCAAATGTATCTGAGCCCTGGAACTCAAATAATGTGAAATATGAGATGATCAAAATGGAGCCCCTGCACTAATTACTTGGGTTCTGAGGTCTGTAAGGTCCATAGTAAAAACATCAGGTTCTGTCTATAGCAGATACTAAATCATGGCAGCTCAAAGAAACAAGCAGTCATTCTGACATGTCACATGTGATGTCATAGACAGCTGGAGGCCTGACATTCCACTGACAGCCGCCCGAGCCTTCAGTCTGTAATTGTTCCTGTGCGATTAGTGAGAATAGTGAGATTAGCGTCTTCTTCTTCTACTTGTCTGAAATGGAGCTAAAAGGACTGGGGTTCGTCCCCCTCCTGTTGGCGTTTTGGTGTGCGGCCTGGCTTGCCACCAGCTACATCATGACGGTCGTCCTCGGCCATGCAGCCTCGCCACTGATGAGCATCAGGTAAGATAAACAAGCACATGATTCTTATTTCATGGGTTGGGAGTGAGGAAATATCCATAATAACATTGGTTTCTTTTCCTTCACAGTGACGTGGGAAATTTCTTTCCTGAAAGCATATTATTCAGAATTGGATTCATAGGGACGTCCATTGGCACTTTGGTACTAACCTTTCTTATTTATAAGTATATGGTTATGCATACTGAAGAGTTCAGGGGTCATCAGGTCCTGATCCAGAGGATCCTGCTGGCCATTGTGTGGGCCTCCTGTTTTTCCACAGCTGTTATGCATGTATTGTCCCCCGAAGAATATCCCAGGATACACTTTGTCAGCACGATAATTTCCATTACATGTGAAGCCTTATACTACCTTGGGCAGTCCATCCAGATGTATAAATTACCAGGAGCAAAAAAAGTCATCCACCATAGTAGATGCACCTGCTGTGGCCTGACTTTTGTCTGTGTAGTTTTCTATTTTGGATATGAAACATTAAAGGAATTATTCCATAATGATGAAGACTGGGACGAGATCCGTGAAATCCCCATCATAATCATCGAGTGGGTGATGCTTCTACTGATCCTGATAAACATCGTGACCTATTATTCCACCATGCAGAGGTTATTGTTGACCGTCTCCAGAAACAGCTGCACACTCTCTCTTAGAGTAAAAATTGATGACTTCGGGGTGTAGACCACCACGGGGGCCATCAAGTGGACTTCTGGGAGAGATACTGCACAGGACACGGAAAACATCTAAAGAAGAATAACTGGGGGACTATAAAAAATAAAAAAAAATTATAAAAAAATATTGGTGTGTGAAGTGTAATACCTAGTTAGAAAAACAGAATCAAATTCATCATTATAACCCCCTCTGCATTACCCTGTTTATTATTTTTCAAGCAAGCACTTTGTTCTAATTCGTCCACTCTCTGGCGTGCTCCTTGTATAAGGGGTTTGGGATACCCTTTTTGTTTAAAACGATCCTCCAGGTTATCTAGTTGTTGTAGGTATTTTTGTGTGGAAGAACAATTCCTTCGGATTTGAAAGAACTCCGTCCGGCACCAAGGTATGAGGTAAAAAAGGCTTGTCTTTATTTATTCCACAGCAGGATACATACAGATAAAGATGTCTGACACGTTTGCCCTTTGCAGGGCTTAATCATAGACTAATACATCTTATAACAAACACGATTAAAATACTGAGCGGTCCGGTCACATGACCTACCGCATCATCACATTAAAATTGCATGGAAAAACTGGATACCTGGATAATACATGGATCACACCCTATTTTGGGAAAACCTGAGGTGGCTCTCTACGAGCTAATTCACACCATCCTATTTGGCCGTTACTCCTGTGTGCGAATTTTATCCTAAATTTATACCGATATGGCTGTAAGCCTGACTAATTTGATAATCCCAAATATTAAATACAATTAGTATGAAACAGAAGGGCCATCTATAAAAATTGTATCGCTTATAGGAATGGTAGAATATAAAATATAAATAAAATATGAATATAGTAAAGTGTATATATAATCATGAAATCGGGAAGAATATACATTAGCAACTATAAAATTATAGGTATATATCGTTATAGCTAACGTTATAATCTAGTTTCCCATGATTGATAAATACCTTTATATACAAGAATAAAATAATATGTACTAAACACTACCTAAATTCATCCACATCTCTATCATGTGTGATGAATATATGTAGAATCTATTTCTATCAGCAAAATCATTACAGGCTTTAATATCTAGAATAACAGAAAATTTAAATAAAATAAAATAAATAAAAGTAAAAATAATAAATAAAAACAATAGTGAGTTTGTCACTATCTCAGAAATACCGTATAGCCTTAAACCAGTTCTCAGATAGTATTAGTCATTTCGTCGTTTCTACCATTCCTATAAGCGATACAATTTTTATAGATGGCCCTTCTGTTTCATACTAATTGTATTTAATATTTGGGATTATCAAATTAGTCAGGCTTACAGCCATATCGGTATAAATTTAGGATAAAATTCGCACACAGGAGTAACGGCCAAATAGGATGGTGTGAATTAGCTCGTAGAGAGCCACCTCAGGTTTTCCCAAAATAGGGTGTGATCCATGTATTATCCAGGTATCCAGTTTTTCCATGCAATTTTAATGTGATGATGCGGTAGGTCATGTGACCGGACTGCTCAGTATTTTAATCGTGTTTGTTATAAGATGTATTAGTCTACGATTAAGCCCTGCAAAGGGCGAAACGCGTCAGACATCTTTATCTGTATGTATCCTGCTGTGGAATAAATAAAGAGAAGCCTTTTTTACCTCATACCTTGGTGCAGGACGGAGTTCTTTCAAGTATAAGGAGTTGCCGGAGGCGGTGCCGGCAGTCCGCAGCACAGGTGCAGGAGGTGTCCGGAGCTGGTGAGAGCGGTATCCATATCCCTTTGCCAATTCCTTCGGATTCTTTTCATTTGACCGAATGGAATGTTCTTCTTCCATTATTTAAGATGGCAACTGTTAAAGTCGAGGTATCTGTTTGCATCCACCTCCTTAAAATAGTTGGCAGTATGCGAACAGCCATCCTGAATATAGATATTTAAATCCAGGAACTCAAATTTTTTGGGGGACTGATGCAGCGCTGCCTTTGGCAATTTCTGGCTCTGCCATAGCGCTTTTTTTGAGGGGGCGTGTCGGCTGCCCCTTCCTCTGGTGGTCAACACGCGCTATCTGGCCAGCGAGCCAGGGCCCCATACAGGAGATCACGGGGCCCCCCAGCGGTCGGACCCCCCGCAATCTGAAACTTATCCCGTATCCTTGGGACAGGGCCGGACTGGGGATGAAAACCAGCCCTGGAAATTACTGTATACCAGCCCCACAGCATTGTGTCATTGTGCCGGCAAACGGCCACCGAGCACAGGCGTATCACTTTGCGTGGCTATACATATATATATATATCACAGAAGGAATACACCAGTACTTTGCCAAATGTTTCAATAAAGTGGTGTCAGCGACCAAGACCTGATCATAGTTCACCACAAATTCAAAAAGTAAAATGGCACAACACTCCCTTATAATCAGGGCCTGTTTTAGGCTTAGCATGGCCTTAGGCAAAATCAAAAGTGGGGCCCCAAAAGTTGTAGTAGTGCACTAACTAGATTTGAACATTTTTGGTCACTTCAAATACTATAAAAAAAAATATCTAAAAAGCTATTGAAAAGTCCCATCAAAACAAAAATGGTACCGATAAAAACTACAAATCACAGCGCAAAAAATGACCCTCACATCCCCATATACAGAAAAATAAGAGTTATAGGGATCAAAATAGTACAATTTTATATTTTTGTATAGTTCCCCCCACATTAGGTAAAGAGTATAGCTCCCCCACATTAGGTGTGCAGTATAGTTCCCCCACATTAGGTGCAGTATAGTTCCCCCACATTAGGTGGAGTATAGTCCCCCACATTAGGGGCAGTATAGTTCCCCCGACATTAGGTAAAGAGTATAGCTCCCCCACATTAGGTGTGCAGTATAGTTCCCCCACATTAGGTGCAGTATAGTTCCCCCATATTAGGTGCAGTATAGTCCCCCACATTAGGTGCAGTATAGTTCCCCCACATAAGGTGCAGTATAGTCCCCCACATTAGGGGCAGTATAGTTCCCCACATTAGGTAAAGAGTATAGCTCCCCCACATTAGGTGCAGTATAGTTCCCCCACATTAGGTGCAGTATAGTTCCCCCACATTAGGTGGAGTATAGTTCCCCCACATTAGGTGCAGTATAGTCCCCCACATTAGGTGCAGTATAGTCCCCCACATTAGGTGCAGTATAGTCCCCCACATTAGGGGCAGTATAGTTCCCCCACTTCAGGTGCAGTATAGTTCTCCCCACATTAGGTACAGTATAGTTCCCCCACATTAGGTGCAGTATAGTTCTCCCCACATTAGGTGCAGTATAGTCCCCCACATTAGGTGCAGTATAGTTCTCCCCACATTAGGTGCAGTATAGTCCCCCACATTAGGTGCAGTATAGTTCTCCCCACATTGGGTGCAGTATAGTTCCCCCACATTAGGTGCAGTATAGTCCCCCACATTAGGGGCAGTATAGTTCCCCCACTTCAGGTGCAGTATAGTTCTCCCCACATTAGGTGCAGTATAGTCCCCCACATTAGGTGCAGTATAGTTCTCCCCACATTAGGTGCAGTATAGTCCCCCACATTAGGTGCAGTATAGTTCTCCCCACATTGGGTGCAGTATAGTTCCCCCACATTAGGTGCAGTATAGTCCCCCACATTAGGTACAGTATAGTTCCCCCACATTAGGTGCAGTATAGTTCTCCCCACATTAGGTGCAGTATAGTCCCCCACATTAGGTGCAGTATAGTTCTCCCCACATTAGGTGCAGTATAGTCCCCCACATTAGGTGCAGTATAGTTCTCCCCACATTGGGTGCAGTATAGTTCCCCCACATTAGGTGCAGTATAGTTCCCCCACATTAGGTGCAGTATAGTTCCCCCACATTAGGTTGGCTGTATAGTTCCTCCACATTAGGTGCAGTATAGTTCTCCCCACATTAGGTGCAGTCTAGTTCCCCCACTTCAGGTACAGTATAGTTCCCCCACATTAGGTGCAGTATAGTTCTCCCCACATTAGGTGCAGTATAGTCCCCCACATTAGGTGCAGTATAGTTCTCCCAACATTAGGTGCAGTATAGTTCTCCCCACAATAGGTGCAGTAAAGTTCTCCCCACATTAGGTGCAGTATAGTTCTCCACATTAGGTGCAGTATAGCTCTCCACATTAGGTGCAGTACAGTTCCCTCCACATTAGGTGCAGTATAGCTCCCTACATTAGTTTGGCAGTATAGTTCCCCCACATTAGGTGCAGTATAGTTCTCCACATTAGGTGCAGTATAGTTCCCCACATTAGGTGCAGTATAGTTCTCCCCACATTAGGTGCAGTATAGTTCTCCCCACATTAGGTGCAGTATAGTTCTCCCAACATTAGGTGCAGTATAGTTCTCCCCACAATAGGTGCAGTAAAGTTCTCCCCACATTAGGTGCAGTATAGTTCTCCACATTAGGTGCAGTATAGCTCTCCACATTAGGTGCAGTACAGTTCCCTCCACATTAGGTGCAGTATAGCTCCCTACATTAGTTTGGCAGTATAGTTCCCCCACATTAGGTGCAGTATAGTTCTCCACATTAGGTGCAGTATAGTTCCCCACATTAGGTGCAGTATAGTTCTCCCCACATTAGGTGCAGTATAGTCCCCCACATTAGGTGCAGTAAAGTTCTCCCCACATTAGGTGCAGTATAGTTCTCCACATTAGGTGCAGTATAGCTCTCCACATTAGGTGCAGTACAGTTCCCTCCACATTAGGTGCAGTATAGCTCCCTACATTAGTTTGGCAGTATATTTCCCTCACATTAGGTGCAGCATAGTTCTCCACATTAGGTGCAGTATAGTTCCCCACATTAGGTGCAGTATAGTTCTCCCCACATTAGGTGCAGTATAGTCCCCCACATTAGGTGCAGTATAGTTCCCCACATTAGGTGCAGTATAGTTCTTCACATTAGGTGCAGTATAGCTCTCCACATTAGGTGCAGTACAGTTCCCTCCACATTAGGTGCAGTATAGTTCCCCACATTAGGTTGGCAGTATAGTTCCCCCACATTAGGTGCAGTATATAGTCCCCCCTCATTAGGTGAAGTATAGTTCCCCCACATTAGGTGCAGTATAGTTCCCCACATTAGGTACAGTATAGTTCCCCCACATTAGGTGCAGTATAGCTCTCCACATTAGGTGCAGTATAGTTCTCCACATTAGGTGCAGTATAGTTCCCCCACATTAGGTTGGCTGTATAGTTCCCCCACATTAGGTGCAGTATAGTTCTCCCCACATTAGGTGCAGTATATTCCCCCACATTAGGTGCAGTGTAGTTCCCCACATTAGGTGCAGTATAGTTCCCCCACATTAGGTTGGCTGTATAGTTCCCCCACATTAGGTGCAATATAGTTCTCCCCACATTAGGTGCAGTATAGTCCCCCACATTAGGTGCAGTATAATCCCCCACATTAGGTGCAGTATAGTTCCCCCACATAAGGTGCAGTATAGTTCCCCCACATTAGGTGCAGTATAGTTCCCCCACTTCAGGTGCTGTATAGTTCTCCCCACATTAGGTACAGTATAGTTCCCCCACATTAGGTGCAGTATAGTTCTCCCCACATTAGATGCAGTATAGTTCCCCCACTTCAGGTGCAGTATAGTTCTCCCCACATTAGGTACAGTATAGTTCCCCCACATTAGGTGCAGTATAGTTCTCCCCACATTAGGTGCAGTATAGTCCCCCACATTAGGTGCAGTATAGTTCTCCCCACATTAGGTGCAGTATAGTTCTCCCCACATTAGGTGCAGTATAGTTCTCCCCACTTTAGGTGCAGTACAGTTCCCCACATTAGGTGCAGTATAGTTCCCTCCACATTAGGTGCAGTATAGCTCTCCACATTAGGTTGGCAGTATAGTTCCCCAACATTAGGTGCAGTATATAATCCCCCCCCCCTCATTAGGTGCAGTATAGTTCCCGTACATTAGATGCAGTATAGTTCACCACATTAGGTACAGTATAGCTCTCCACATTAGGTGAAGTATAGTTCTCCCCACATTAGGTGCAGTATAGTTCTTCCCACATTAGGTGCAGTATAGTTCTCCACATTAGGTGCAGTATAGCTCTCCACATTAGGTGCAGTACAGTTCCCTCCACATTAGGTGCAGTATAGCTCTCCACATTAGGTTGGCAGTATAGTTCCCCCACATTAGGTGCAGTATTTAATCCCCCCCCCCCCCTCATTAGGTGCAGTATAGTTCCCGTACATTAGATGCAGTACAGTTCACCACATTAGGTACAGTATAGCTCTCCACATTAGGTACAGTACAGTTCCCTCCACATTAGGTGCAGTATAGCTCCCCACATTAGGTTGGCAGTATAGTTCCCCCCACATCAGGTGCAGTATATAGTCCCCCGTCATTAGGTGCAGTATAGTTCTCCCCACATTAGGTGCAGTATAGTCCCCCACATTAGGTGCAGTATAGTTCTCCCCACATTGGGTGCAGTATAGTTCCCCCACATTAGGTGAAGTATAGTTCCCCCACTTTAGGTTGGCTGTATAGTTCCTCCACATTAGGTGCAGTATAGTTCTCCCCAGATTAGGTGCAGTATAGTTCCCCCACTTCAGGTACAGTATAGTTCCCCCACATTAGGTGCAGTATAGTTCTCCCCACATTAGGTGCAGTATAGTCCCCCACATTAGGTGCAGTATAGTTCTCCCCACATTAGGTGCAGTATAGTTCTCCCAACATTAGGTGCAGTATAGTTCTCCCCACAATAGGTGCAGTAAAGTTCTCCCCACTTTAGGTGCAGTATAGTTCTCCACATTAGGTGCAGTATAGCTCTCCACATTAGGTGCAGTACAGTTCCCTCCACATTAGGTGCAGTATAGCTCCCTACATTAGTTTGGCAGTATAGTTCCCCCACATTAGGTGCAGTATAGTTCTCCACATTAGGTGCAGTATAGTTCCCCACATTAGGTGCAGTATAGTTCTCCCCACATTAGGTGCAGTATAGTCCCCCACATTAGGTGCAGTAAAGTTCTCCCCACATTAGGTGCAGTATAGTTCTCCACATTAGGTGCAGTATAGCTCTCCACATTAGGTGCAGTACAGTTCCCTCCACATTAGGTGCAGTATAGCTCCCTACATTAGTTTGGCAGTGTAGTTCCCCCACATTAGGTGCAGTATAGTTCTCCACATTAGGTGCAGTATAGTTCCCCACATTAGGTGCAGTATAGTTCTCCCCACAGGTGCAGTATAGTCCCCCACATTAGGTGCAGTATAGTTCCCCACATTAGGTGCAGTATAGTTCTCCACATTAGGTACAGTATAGCTCTCCACATTAGGTGCAGTACAGTTCCCTCCACATTAGGTGCAGTATAGCTCCCCACATTAGGTTGGCAGTATAGTTCCCCCACATTAGGTGCAGTATATAGTCCCCCCCCTCATTAGGTGAAGTATAGTTCCCCCACATTAGGTGCAGTATAGTTCCCCACATTAGGTACAGTATAGTTCCCCCACATTAGGTGCAGTATAGCTCTCCACATTAGGTGCAGTATAGTTCCCCCACATTAGGTGCAGTATAGTTCTCCCCACATTAGGTGCAGTATAGTCCCCCACATTAGGTGCAGTATAGTCCCCCACATTAGGTGCAGTATAGTTCCCCCACATAAGGTGCAGTATAGTTCCCCCACATTAGGTGCAGTATAGTTCCCCCACTTCAGGTGCTGTATAGTTCTCCCCACATTAGGCACAGTATAGTTCCCCCACATTAGGTGCAGTATAGTTCTCCCCACATTAGGTGCAGTATAGTTCCCCCACTTCAGGTGCAGTATAGTTCTCCCCACATTAGGTGCAGTATAGTCCCCCACATTAGGTGCAGTATAGTCCCCCACATTAGGTGCAGTATAGTTCCCCCACATTAGGTTGGCTGTATAGTTCCCCCACATTAGGTGCAGTATAGTTCTCCCCACATTAGGTGCAGTATAGTCCTCCACATTAGGTGCAGTATAGTCCCCCACATTAGGTGCAGTATAGTTCCCCCACATAAGGTGCAGTATAGTTCCCCCACATTAGGTGCAGTATAGTTCCCCCACTTCAGGTGCTGTATAGTTCTCCCCACATTAGGTACAGTATAGTTCCCCCACATTAGGTGCAGTATAGTTCTCCCCACATTAGGTGCAGTATAGTTCTCCCCACATTAGGTACAGTATAGTTCCCCCACATTAGGTGCAGTATAGTTCTCCCCACATTAGGTGCAGTATAGTCCCCCACATTAGGTGCAGTATAGTTCTCCCCACATTAGGTGCAGTATAGTTCTCCCCACATTAGGTGCAGTATAGTTCTCCCCACATTAGGTGCAGTATAGTTCCCCACATTAGGTGCAGTATAGTTCTCCACATTAGGTGCAGTATAGCTCTCCACATTAGGTGCAGTACAGTTCCCTCCACATTAGGTGCAGTATAGTTCGCCACATTAGGTTGGCAGTATAGTTCCCCCACATTACGTGCAGTATATAATCCCCCCCCCCCTCATTAGGTGCAGTATAGTTCCCGTACATTAGATGCAGTATAGTTCACCACATTAGGTACAGTATAGCTCTCCACATTAGGTGCAGTATAGTTCTCCCCACATTAGGTGCAGTATAGTTCTCCCCACATTAGGTGCAGTATAGTTCTCCCCACATTAGGTGCAGTATAGTTCCCCACATTAGGTGCAGTATAGTTCTCCACATTAGGTGCAGTATAGCTCTCCACATTAGGTGCAGTACAGTTCCCTCCACATTAGGTGCAGTATAGCTCTCCACATTAGGTTGGCAGTATAGTTCCCCTACATTAGGTGCAGTATATAATCCCCCCCCCCTCATTAGGTGCAGTATAGTTCCCGTACATTAGATGCAGTATAGTTCACCACATTAGGTACAGTATAGCTCTCCACATTAGGTACAGTACAGTTCCCTCCACATTAGGTGCAGTATAGCTCCCCACATTAGGTTGGCAGTATAGTTCCCCCACATTAGGTGCAGTATATAGTCCCCCCTCATTAGGTGCAGTATAGTTCCCCCACATTAGGTGCAGTATAGTTCCCCACATTAGGTGCAGTATAGTTCCCCACATTAGGTGCAGTATAGTTCTCCCCACATTAGGGGCAGTATAGTTCTCCCCACATTAGGTGCAGTATAGTTCCCCACATTAGGTGCAGTATAGTTCTCCACATTAGGTGCAGTATAGTTCCCCACATTAGGTGCAGTATAGTCCCCCACATTAGGTGCAGTATAGTTCTCCCCACATTAGGTGCAGTATAGTTCTCCCCACATTAGGTGAAGTATAGTTCTCCCCACATTAGGTGCAGCATAGTTCTCCCCACATTAGGTGCAGTATAGTTCCCCACATTAGGTGCAGTATAGTTCTCCACATTAGGTGCAGTACAGTTCCCTCCACATTAGGTGCAGTACAGTTCCCTCCACATTAGTTGCAGTATAGTTCTCCACATTAAGTGCAGTATAGTTCCCCACATTAGGTGCAGTATAGTCCCCCACATTAGGTGCAGTATAGTTCTCCCCACATTAGGTGCTGTTTAGTTCTCCCCACATTAGGTGCAGTATAGTTCTCCCCACATTAGGTGCAGTATAGTTCTCTCCACATTAGGTGCAGTATAGTTCCCCACATTAGGTGCAGTATAGTTCTCCACATTAGGTGCAGTACAGTTCCCTCCACATTAGGTGCAGTATAGCTCCCCACATTAGGTTGGCAGTATAGTTCACCCACATTAGTTGCACTATATAGTCCTCCCCCTCATTAGGTGCAGTATAGTTCCCCACATTAGGTACAGTATAGCTCCCCACATTAGGTTGGCAGTATAGTTCCCCCACATTAGGTGCAATATATAGTCCCCCCCCTCATTAGGAGCAGTATAGTTCCCCCACATTAGGTGCAGTATAGTTCCCCACATTAGGTACAGTATAGTTCCCCCACATTAGGTGCAGTATAGTTCCCCACATTAGGTACAGTATAGTTCCCCCACATTATGTGCAGTATAGTTCCCCACATAAGGTACAGTATAGTTCCCCCACATTAGGTACAGTATAGTTCCCCCACATTAGGTGCAGTATAGTTCTCCCCACATTAGGTGCAGTATAGCTCTCCACATTAGGTTGGCAGTATAGTTCCCCCACATTAGGTGCAGTATAGTTCCCCCACATAAGGTGCAGTATAGTTCCCCCACATTAGGTGCAGTATAGTTCCCCCACTTCAGGTGCTGTATAGTTCTCCCCACATTAGGCACAGTATAGTTCCCCCACATTAGGTGCAGTATAGTTCTCCCCACATTAGGTGCAGTATAGTTCCCCCACTTCAGGTGCAGTATAGTTCTCCCCACATTAGGTGCAGTATAGTCCCCCACATTAGGTGCAGTATAGTCCCCCACATTAGGTGCAGTATAGTTCCCCCACATTAGGTTGGCTGTATAGTTCCCCCACATTAGGTGCAGTATAGTTCTCCCCACATTAGGTGCAGTATAGTCCCCCACATTAGGTGCAGTATAGTCCCCCACATTAGGTGCAGTATAGTTCCCCCACATAAGGTGCAGTATAGTTCCCCCACATTAGGTGCAGTATAGTTCCCCCACTTCAGGTGCTGTATAGTTCTCCCCACATTAGGTACAGTATAGTTCCCCCACATTAGGTGCAGTATAGTTCTCCCCACATTAGGTGCAGTATAGTTCTCCCCACATTAGGTACAGTATAGTTCCCCCACATTAGGTGCAGTATAGTTCTCCCCACATTAGGTGCAGTATAGTCCCCCACATTAGGTGCAGTATAGTTCTCCCCACATTAGGTGCAGTATAGTTCTCCCCACATTAGGTGCAGTATAGTTCTCCCCACATTAGGTGCAGTATAGTTCCCCACATTAGGTGCAGTATAGTTCTCCACATTAGGTGCAGTATAGCTCTCCACATTAGGTGCAGTACAGTTCCCTCCACATTAGGTGCAGTATAGTTCGCCACATTAGGTTGGCAGTATAGTTCCCCCACATTACGTGCAGTATATAATCCCCCCCCCCTCATTAGGTGCAGTATAGTTCCCGTACATTAGATGCAGTATAGTTCACCACATTAGGTACAGTATAGCTCTCCACATTAGGTGCAGTATAGTTCTCCCCACATTAGGTGCAGTATAGTTCTCCCCACATTAGGTGCAGTATAGTTCTCCCCACATTAGGTGCAGTATAGTTCCCCACATTAGGTGCAGTATAGTTCTCCACATTAGGTGCAGTATAGCTCTCCACATTAGGTGCAGTACAGTTCCCTCCACATTAGGTGCAGTATAGCTCTCCACATTAGGTTGGCAGTATAGTTCCCCTACATTAGGTGCAGTATATAATCCCCCCCCCCTCATTAGGTGCAGTATAGTTCCCGTACATTAGATGCAGTATAGTTCACCACATTAGGTACAGTATAGCTCTCCACATTAGGTACAGTACAGTTCCCTCCACATTAGGTGCAGTATAGCTCCCCACATTAGGTTGGCAGTATAGTTCCCCCACATTAGGTGCAGTATATAGTCCCCCCTCATTAGGTGCAGTATAGTTCCCCCACATTAGGTGCAGTATAGTTCCCCACATTAGGTGCAGTATAGTTCCCCACATTAGGTGCAGTATAGTTCTCCCCACATTAGGGGCAGTATAGTTCTCCCCACATTAGGTGCAGTATAGTTCCCCACATTAGGTGCAGTATAGTTCTCCACATTAGGTGCAGTATAGTTCCCCACATTAGGTGCAGTATAGTCCCCCACATTAGGTGCAGTATAGTTCTCCCCACATTAGGTGCAGTATAGTTCTCCCCACATTAGGTGAAGTATAGTTCTCCCCACATTAGGTGCAGCATAGTTCTCCCCACATTAGGTGCAGTATAGTTC